>NW_026115098.1:2557521-2627090 GCF_025201925.1 Gopherus flavomarginatus
CCTCTCTCCTCAAGCAAACACCAGCTGTGGGTGTTTCCAAAGGGATCCCCCTGCCTCTGCTCATTCACTGCAAACAGTAACTGTGTTTGGTTTTTAGATAAGCAGCTCCGGGAGCCTTCAGCTCACAACAAAGCAAATAGAGGCATCACACCAAAACAAAGAGCGTTATCTCTACTTAAAAGCATTATGGGAAGGTTCCGGAGGTCAGTGACAGCGTAGTAAGATTAATCACTGTTTACACTGGCACCCCAGCGCTGCATCACCAGCTCTGTTCTCTTTATTCCTCTCGTCGAGGTGGAGCACATGCAGCACTGTAGCCAGGGAGATACAGCGCTGTATGTGCCTTGCCACTGTGGACGGGGAGTAAGTTACAGCGCTGTAAAGCCACCACCTGCACTGTATCTCTCCAGTGTAGCCAAGGCCTGAGTTGTAGTAATAATAGCAGCCAAGAATCCGGTGGCACCTTCTAGACTAACAGACGTATTGGAGCATGAGCTGTCGTGGGTGAATACCCACTTCGTCAGATGCAACAATAGTCCCATATGGGCTAGTGGTCAGGATTCCTGGTTTTCACCCAGGTGGCCTGGGTTCAACTTCTGGTGTGGGAAGAGTGCAGAGCTTTTGCCCAGAGTGGAGGCAGGAAATGAAAGGAACAGGAAGGGATCCTGCCAGCAGTGGAGTTAGACAGTGTAGGGAGGGGACCCCAGAAGTGGGAGTGGGGCAGTGGTTTGGGGGGAGATGAGGGAAGGATCCCAGCAGTGCGGGAAGTTGACAACCTGGAGAGCACAGGCCTGGAATGGGGACCTGGAAGAGTGAATGTGTCCCTCTAAACCCATCAACTGCAGACTAGGCAGGCTTGGAAGAATTGTGTATTTGTTGGTAAATGTCAATTTCTGTGTAAACACACAACCCAATGGCAAAATATTTCCATCAATAATCATCAAAATTGACAGATGGGCAAAGTAAGAAACATGCTGCTTGAGAACTTATCACGTTGTAGGAGCAGCAGTGATCTGTATGCTCTGTATAACCTGTATGCTCAAAAGGTCTGTTAAACTCCCCCAGCTTGTGTCCTTTCCCGCTTTGAATGCCTGTGAAGTGGCTTTCCCACTCTCCTTTGTACCTCCAGTGAATGCCCTTCACCCGGCCCATCTGGCCAGTGGTTCGCTGTGTTACATTCTATTGCACCTCAGGGAGACTGATCTTCATCGCACCGTCCATCGCTGCGCTGTGGGACACTTACCTTAAAGGATCCTGACATCTCCACTGCCAGGCATGTCCTGGGAGCGTGAGTATGAGTGTGACACCCTCTCCCATCCCTTCTTTTGAGCTTAGCTATCAAGCTAATAATGTGCTGCTTTCTGCCAAACTCTGGGGGGGGAGGGGCATTATTAGTCCTCTCTAAGCTTACTAACTGACCCAATTTTGGGTAACACAAGCAACATTGTTTGATCTGTTATTGTACCAAAGGGGGAGATGGTTGTCTATAAAGGAGGGTGAAGTCTAAATGCCTCTGATGAGAATGGGATTTGAACCCATGCAGGCAGAGCATAATGGGGTAGCAGTCCATCACCTTAACCACTCGGTCACCTCATCTGAGCTGTCAAAAAACGGACAGGAGGAGAAATCTAAGGCCGGCAGAGATAGGGACACTAAGGAGTTTTTATATACTAAGCGAAAGCAGGGTCTGAATGAGCTCCCCTCTCTCACCTAGTGAGGAGCTGGGGAAAGACTTCCGGAACAGACCGTGTTTGCATAGACACACCTACTCTGCCTAGCTATGCAGCATGATGGGGCCGCTTCCCCAAAATGACCAGTTTGGGATGGTCTTGGGTTTCAAATGACTTTAGGATTGAGTGGAATGAAATGTTATTCTCCTTCCTGTATGAGTGAAGGGCAGCAGAACATACCTAGTCCGTCCTGATGGAGGGGTAGGTGAGTGAGGAATAGCTTTTATTGGACTGCAGAGAAGTGATTGAGGACGTCACCCTAAACCAGTGGTCCCCAAACATTTCACATTGTGCCCTCTTAGCCATGGCTGTGGCCCCTCGGAAGCCACGGTCAAGAACCGGGGCTGGGAGGAGTGGGGCTGTTGCTTGCTGGGGTGAGGGGTGCGGACAGGGGTAAAGGGGTCGACGCCGGGCTGGGAGCCAGAGTCTCAGGCTGAGAGTGGGGTTGGGGAAGAGCTGTGGCAGAGTGGTGCTCCCTTCCTGCCCTCTATGTGGGCTGGCTCAGGTCCTGAGGTGCCCCCATGAATGTTCCTCTGTGTCCCCCTAGGAGTCGCACCCCACATTATGGGGACCACTGAACCCTACTCGCTAAGCCGGGACTAGTGATGCCAAACCCCCGGGAAAGGGAGAACAAGTGTGGGGGCCCCAGCACCAGAACCATGCCCCTACCTTCTGTCTGTGGCTCTACCCCCTTCCACCCATGGCCCCATCCACTGTCACTTCTGTTCCACCCCTTCCCACACCAGCCCCACCCTATCACTCCTTTACCCCTGCCTCGCTGTGGCCCTGAGACCAGAGAAGCTCTGTGCCCCTGCTGCAGCCCCCGGGCTGTAGCAGGGAGTGGGAGCTCCTCCAGCCCTGGGGCTGACATAGGGGAGACTTTTCCAGGGGGACCTAACTTGGCCAGGGCCCCTGATCATGGGCCCCACTGTCCCCTTGGCAGTGCAAGGTTTGGGGAGGCTGAGCCCCCTTGTCATAAACAGATAGCTAAGGGTTAATGTTCTTTTACCTATAAAGGGGTAACACCAGTAACCTAAAACACCTGACCAGAGGACCAATCAGGAAACAAGACTTTTTCAAATCTGGGTGGAGGGAAGTTTGTGTGTGAGTTCTTTGTTCTTTGTCTTGTGTCTGTGGCGTCTCGGCTATGAGAGTGATTTTTCTATCTCCTGCCTTTCTAATCTTCTGTTTCCAAGTTGTAAGTACAAAGATAATAAGACAATAAGTTTATATTGGGTTTTTTTGTATTTACATGTGTGTAGTTGCTGGAATGTTTAAATTGTATTCTTTTTGGATAATGCTGTTTATTCATTTTTTTCTTTTAAGCAAATAACCCTGTATTTGTCACCTTAATACAGAGAGACCATTTTTATGTCCTTTTCTTTCTTTTTATATAAAGCTTTCTTTTTAAGACCTATTGGATTTTTTCTTTAGTGGGGACTCCAGGGAATTGAGTCTGCAGCTCACCAGGGAATTGGTGGGAGGAAGAAGTCAGGGGGAAAATCTCGTTGTGTTAGATTTACTAGCCTGACTTTGCATACCCTCTGGGTAAGGGGGAAGAGAGATTAGCTATCTTGGTACTTCTGTTTCCAGGACTGGAAACAGGGAGGGGGGAGTCCCTCTGTTTAGATTCACGGAGCTTGCTTCTGTATATCTCTCCAGGAACCCAGGGAGGGAACACCTGGAGGGGAGGAGGGGGAAGGGAAATGGTTTATTCCCCTTTGTTGTGAGACTCAAGGCATCTGAGTCTGGGGGTCCCCCAGGGAAGGTTTTGGGGAGACCACAGCGAGCCAGGCACTGTATAAATCCCTGGCTGGTGGCAGCTTTACCAGGTCCAAGCTGGTAACTAAGCTTGGAGGTTTTCATGCTAACACCCATAGTATGGACGCTAAGGTCCAAATCTGGGAAAAAATGTTATGATGCCCCTCCCCCCTGAGCCTCCATTACGAGCCGCCCAGGCTACCACTGCTCAGTGTGTGGCCAGTCTCTGTGTTTTCTGCTGCTCGTTCTGGGGAGCCTGGCCGGCCTTAGGGGTGGTGCCCCCCGATAGCCGCCCAGGGCTCCAGGGGTCAAATGGCACCGTGTGGCAGTGCAAAGGTGCTCACTGCTCTCCCCTGCCCCAATGCTCCTCCATGGGTCCATAGAGGTTTGAGGGGAGTAAGGAGCAACCCTATGTGCTCCATGCGTCCTGGTCACTTTTCCCACTTGGGCTGTGCTGTGAGGGGAGCATCAGAAGCTGCTGCTCTCTGCCCTCCCGCTATGCAGCCCGGCTGAGGAAAGTGACCTGGATGCAGGGAGCTCGGATGATCTCACTTCTTGCCCCCACATCCCACAACCCCTAGGGGTGCCCAGATGAGCAGCGTTCCAGGGAGGAGTGGGGGGCAGCAATGCCAGCTGCTCCATGCACACAGGTCAGTCTCCCCATGTGGGTGCAGGAGGGGATGCAAGGGTTTCTGTGATGCCTATTCTATCAATATCGTCACTCAATACCAGGCACTCAAATTCACCAGTCTTAGTACTTAGACGTTTAGCGTTTGTATTTAAGCACTTCTAAAATGTGTCCCATTTTAGCTGTCTGCTATTACATGATGTAATTGAGGGAGACTCTTTCATTTCACTGTTTCTCATCAGAACCTACCTGTACATTATCATCTTCCATCCTCTCCACCTTACTAGGCTATAGAGAATCCCTGTGAATAGTTCCTCTCCTAACGGATGTCTCTGTCTGAACCCTGTGCTCCTCAGCGCCTGTCGGCTTTCCCCAGCTCTGAGGCTGTGTCTACACCGCGCACCTTACCACGGTGCAGCTGTGCCACTCTAACCGTGCCATTGTAAGGTGCGCTGTGTGGCCGTCCTTATCGCTGAGAGAGAGCTTCCCCGGCAACAAAGCCAAACTACCTCCAATGAGGGGCAGGAGCTTTGTCACCGGGAGCACAGCTCCACCTATGATGCGCTGTTCACACTGCCGCTTTTCATGGCTCAAATTTTGGCATTCGGGGAGTGTTTTTTCTCACCGCAGAGAGACAAAATTTTTAGCAACAAAAGCTGAAATTAAAAAAAACTCCTCTGCAACCTATTTAATTTTACCTTTATACAACCTTTATACTGCCTCCAGTTCTGGTATCCTCATTTGAAAAAGATGTTGTGAAATTGGAGCTAGGGCAGCAAAGAGCCACCAAATGTTCTGAGGGCTGGAGAAAAATGCCTTCCAGTGAGCTATTGAAAGAGCTCAACCTGTTTAGCTTATCAAAAGAAGATTGAAAGGTGATTTCATTGAAATGTTGAAGGGCCTTAATGGAGAGAAAAGATTGGGTATTTACGGGCTCTTGAATGGAGCAGAGAAAGGCATAACAAGACCCAATGGCTGGAAAGTGAAAAGAGACAAATTCATATTACAACTGAGGCACAATAGTCAACAGCGAGGATGATTCACCACAGGAGCAAGCTACCAAGGAAAGTGGTGGATTCACCATCTCCTGATGTCATTTAATGAAGACTAGATGCCTTTCTGGAATGTGTTTGCCCCCAAAGTAGCTGTTATGTCATACAGGAGGCCTGTGATATGCAGGTTAGATGCTCTAATGGTGTCTTCTGACCATGAAGTCGACTAATTTCTGAAAAACTGAGTGTAGCATTGGGAGCAGCGTCTGATGTTTTCCTGTCTAGCCGGCTTGCTGCCTAGAACGAACGCTCCTTGAGTGGGGTGATCCACAGGGAGTAGCCCAAACCTCCAAAGTGCCTGGCCAGGGGCAGGACATTAGCCCAGCAAGGGAGGGGTGTGGCAGTGACATCACAAAGGCCTTTTGCAGGACCTCAGACTATTGGTCAAAGGTGGTGGGGAGGTGGTGACCTCACAGAGAGATGCTGACATCAGCCAGGCAGGACAGGGGCGAGGGGCCAGGGAAACCTCAGAGACCTCTGTGGCTTTGCTTCAGCACGTTTCCTTCTCCAGGTCTCTCTTTGAGGACTGAGAGATTATTTGGGGTCATGGACGTGAGCGCCAGGAGGAACCTCTTTCGAGTTTCCTCCTTCCCTTGTAGTGATTTTACTAGAAAACAGCCGTCCCTGTTTAGAAGGTAAGAGCCTCCTGGAGGTTTGAAACCTGTTCAGTCTGATCTATCTGGTGACAAGTGAATTCTAGGCATTGAAAACACCAGGTTAAGGAGGCAGAATTTTATTGCGCACCTGGGATTTTGTCCCTTAGAATCGCTGGGGACATTAGGGTTTGTCCTTTTTGTTTCACCTCTTCCTCCATCCCTCCCTCCTCTTCTTCTCTTGCTTCTTTTGTCCTTTCTCCTGTTCCCTTCCCAACAACAGGACGGAGGTGTGTGTGTGTGTGTTGCAGGGAAGTCCTCTGCAGCTCCCACTATGGAAGGTCCACCCAAAAATGTGGGACTGAAATAGTGCTCGGGCAGTGATCCCCACCGGTGACCTGGGCCATCCTTTGGGCTCTCTGGTGAGAACCCTCAGCCTCCCGTCCTCCGTCTCTACCCTGATTGGTTGAGCAGGGGGATGTTGACAGGGAGGAGACTCAGGTCCTTGTTGTTCTCTTTTAAGATCAAGTAAATAAGTCAGAACCAGTTCTATCTTTGATTAATTTTGCTGCTTCTCTGCATTAATTGTCTCTGAGCAGTTGATGATTCCCTCTAACATTGCAGTTCTCCTCAAATACTTGCTGAATAATTACTGTCACTGTTGTTGGTCTGGAGCTCATCTGAGAGCACAGTATTCAGGTCATTCAATGTCTGAAATTCAAGATCCGATGGTTTGTTTGAAAAACAGGGCTCTTCGGTCCTATTCCCAACATTGCCTCTGACGGGCTGTGTGACCTACGACAAGTCAATTCTTCTTTCTCAGCCTGAGCTTCTCCCTCTTTCAAGTAGGGATAATAATGATCCGCTCTTATCTACCTCAGGGTGGGTGAAGGATGCGGATCCATTTGGGAGTGTCACTAGAAGTAGGGCATAATATGAAGTTTCCCAGATTATGACATAATAGATTAGCTGAAATCGTCTATTTTATTTGTATTTTTTTATTTTGAAATTGTTAATAGTAGCAACGACTTAGCTCAGATTGAAGCATCTTATCTAATGGTTGAGATGTAAGTGTCTCCTCTTTGTGTGCGAGGAGACAATTTAACACACTCTGACAAAGAGGAGATGCTTTTGTTTTGGAAGAAAATATTTTTGCAAAGATCTTTCATCCCACTTGTTATGATTCTGAGAAACAAACTGGTTTAGTCTAAATGGGATTTTCGGACAGAAACGGTTTGAATGAAATTTTCCCACCATCTCGATTCCTGGGCGCTGGGGTGTTTTCATCTGTTAGAACAGGAGTCAGAACTGGTTGCTTCTCTTTCTGGCTCTGCCATCGCCTTGTTGTGTAGGCCTTGGGTAGGTCACTTCCCTTATCCCATCTGTCCAATCGGAACAGGAACAGTTCTCGAACTATGGGCAGTTTAGAGCCCAAGTGAGATAAGGGGTATTAAAGCCCTCTGTGAAGGAGAAAGGGGAGTTTCACAGTGTTTAGTACCAAGGAATTCTAAAGTTTGCTAAAATGTCTAGTCTGTGGAAACAAGAAGTGGTCGGGGCCAAACTTATTAACCACTGCCTTTTTAAAGCCCATTCAAAGATGTGAGTCCCTATCTTTTAGGTACCTGTGGTTCTTTGCCAGCAGCAGAGAAGAGGTTCCTGCCTCCGTTTTTGTGGCCTTAACAAACCAGGTGTTGTGCCCCAGTTCTCGTCTGAGACCCCTGAAAAAGAACATCTTCCCATCCATGAACAAGACAGGACCTATCTTTCAAAGGGGAACAAAAAGACCTCTGGGACTTACAGACTAGCTAGCCTGACTGCCATAGCTGGAGAGATCCTGCAATACATTCTTAAACACTCAGTTTGTCAGCAGCACCTAGAGGATGATTTGGTTCTTCTGACTAGTGAGCGTGGAATTGTCAAGAACAAATCATTCCAAACCAATCCTCTTTCCTTCTTTGGCAGGGTTCTGGGCCTGGTAGAGGTGAGTAAACAATAGATGGGATCTAGCTTGGTGTTACTAAGGCTTTCGACACAGTCCCATAGGACATTCTCAGAAGCAAACGAGGGAAATGTAGTCCAGCTGCAATCAGTGTAATGTGGGTGCAGAGCTGGTTGAAAGCCAAGACTCCAGGAGCCCTTCTCCATGTTTAGCTGCCCAACGGGGAGGGTGAACCTAGTGGGTCTGGCAGGGATCAGTCCGGTGTCAGGTACTATTCTATATTTTCATGAATGATTTGGAAAATGGAGTGGAGAGCATGCTCCTAAAGTTTACAACTGACACCAAGCACTTTGGAGCACAGGATTGAAATTCAAAACACCCTTAACAAATTGGAGACTTGGTCTTCTTGAGCCAAACTCCATGGTTAGGGCTCTCTCTCTACACTGGGCTGAAGTGAAACCCCAGAGCCAAGCACTCCTCCTGGGCAGTGAGCTCCGACCTTGAATGGTCAGATGCTGCTTAGCACTGTCAGAGCAGCTTTTGCTGGGGGATTCTCCCAGCACTTTCCAATAGCGGGAAGGTATGAAATCCCCATTTGACTGCTGGGGACAGAGCCCGAGAGTGGGGAGCAACTTGCCCAAAGTCCCCAGAAAAAGGAAAACAACCAGCAGAGGAACCAATAGGAAACCCAGCAATGGAACTCAGGAGTCCTGGGGGTGTGCTGTGGTGACCAGATGTCCCAATTTTATAGGGACAGTCCGAATTTTGGGGTCTTATCTAGGATCCTATTACCCCCCACGCCGTCCCGATTTTTCACACTTGCTGTCTGGTCACCCTAGGGTGTGCACATGTGTGGGTCCCAGCTGCTCCCTGCCCCCCTCATTGAAGCAGATGTGCAGGGTTACTGCCCTGGGAAGTGCAGGGCACCAGTGGATGTGGGGTTGGCTGGAGGTAGGGTCTGGCTTCAGGCAGGGCAAGGGCTGCGTGGCTGGCTGGCTTCAGGCAGGGGGGTGCATCAGGGGTTGGCTGGAGACAGGGCAGGGAGGATGCGGCTGGTGCAGGCAAAGCAGAAGGTGCAGGGCTGGCTGGAGACAGAGGCTGACTGCCGGCAGGGCAGGGCAGGGGGTGCAGGGCTGGCTGCAGGCAGGGCGTGGGGCAGGGCCGTTGCAAGGAAGTTTCATGCCCTAGGCGAAACTTCCACCTTGCACCCTCCCCCCCCGCACCCCTGCCCTGAGGCGCCCCACCCGTGGCAGATCCCCCCTCCACCCTGAGGCTCCCATCTTGTGGCAACTCTCCTGCTCTGCCCTGCGGCATCCCCGTCGCCCGAGCTCACCCCTGCTCCGAGCACGAGCACCCCGAGGACGCCGTGGCCGCTTCACTTCTCCCACCTCCAAGGCTTGCGGCGCCTAAGCCTGCCAGGCAGTCAGGCACCCTCCTCTGAGCCACAGCAGCCCTGACAGTTGACAATAGAGGCACCTTAACCCCTGAGTTCCTTCAATGTGTCCCCCTCGGGGGTCCAGCTCCGATCACCAGATACTCGGGGTATGTCTATACCACCTGCCGAATCGGTGGGCAGCGATCGATCCAGCGGGGGTTGATATATCGCGTCTAGTGTAGATGCAATACATTGAGTGCTCTCCCCTCGCCTGCTGTACTCCAGCTCGGTGAGAGGCGCAGGCAGAGTCTACGGGGAGCTGCAGCAGTCAACTCACCGAGACTGTGACATTATAATTGTTAGGCCTGAATAAAGATATAGCAGACAAAACCAGGTATGCCAACCTGACCAAAGTCAGGCTAACAGAGGTTTGTGGGTAATCCCTGAGTGGAAAACACCGAGACGCAGCAGCATGTCTCACAAGCGCTGGGAAAAAGTGAGATAAGAGAGAAGCTGCATTCCTGGCATAGTACCAGATGTGCTGTGTTCGGGCAGCTCCTTTGAAGAACTGATAAGAGTCCTAGTTTCCCAGCCTCCTTGTTTTCGCTCCCTGGTTTTGTTCTTTGTTTGTTTTTAACTCCCCTACATTTCTAACTTTAGGCATGCATGTATACTAAAGGTGTCTAGTTTCTAGTTGTTAGAAGAAGGGGGTGGGTTGCTCCAGTGAATAATTTATGACGCGACGGAACTGTCTATATAGGCTTGTACTAAGATGTAAAGAGCAGGCTGGTTCTCTCTGGAGACGAGCTGCTCTCTATTGATGCGTGCACTTGTCAATAAAGAGCTTTTGATCGGACCTTGCTGGTGTTGCCTGTCTCTCTCACGGTCAGACAACGAACTTTGCCGTCTGGGTTAGAGTCCCTGACATCTTTGGCGACTCCGCCGGGACCCGTCTGACTCTCCGGCGGGGGATCGGACCCTGAGGCAACGCAGCGCGCATCCTCCAGTTTAGAGGAGCCTTGCCTGGTGATCTGATCTCTGCGTTGGCGATAAGGCGTGTTCTGTGAACCAGCTGAAACTCTTGGAAATCCAGCAACGTCCACCTACCCATTGAGTAGGGTCCAGGTTGTCGGGGTTAGGGTCCCTGACTACTTAGGTCTGGGTTAGAGTCCCAGTCCAGGTCTGGGTTAGAGTCCCAGTCCAGGTTTGCACAGGATCCAAGTTGTCTGGGTTAGAGTCCCAGCCTGGGTTTGAGTCTCAGTCCAGGTGTTCAAGTCCCTGGAGAGGTAAGCGAGCGCTCGACACGGGGAGGTGGGGGTTAGAGTCCCTTTACCTCGACCCGGGGAGGAGGGGTTAGAGTCCTTTCATGAAGAGGGGTTAGAGTCCCTTCATTAAAATGAGACAAGTTGGCAGTAAGTGCCCGGGGGATGCCCCGTTGTCTCTGATACTTAAAGATTGGAAAGAGATTTCTGAGACAGCTGATCTAGTTAAATTTAAGATGAGAAATCTGTGTTGGATCCAATGGCTATCATTTACCTTTCATTTGTCCCCAACTAGAGACTGGCCGGTGGGTGAAACCTTTTCCACAGATAGGAGGAACTCCTTAAGGGATATTTTGGTTGATCTTAGGCCGAGACAAATGGATTACTTGTTTGTATGGTATAATTATAAACCCATGGAGGGATGGGTAGCTTTTGAAGCTGTTTGTATGGAGAGCTCTTGTAAAAAAATCACCCACCATATGCACCAGAGCCGCACCGGGAGGAGGACAATTTTGTTCCTGTTCTTCCCCGTCTGATGGAGTGCAAGGATTCAAAAGCAGGTTAGGGACAGTTCAGGGACAGAGGAGAATCAAGGGGGAGCTCAGAGTGATGTTCCCTCATCTTCAGAGGAATCAGGCAGCCTCACCCCCTCTGTGCAGCCTCCAGCCAGCCTTTTGCAAACTTGGTCAGGGACTGCTTTTCAAACACCCCCAATATTACAGCAGCCCTTGTCCTTTCCCTTGTGGACCCCCACTAGGTTACTTAACTCCATGAGAGAGAATGTTTCTGAGATACCTCTGATATTACAAGCCTCATTGAGAACTTATCTGGTTCTACTGGTTGCTGGGGAACATGAGATGGTTTTACCCATACCCTGTTTGCAATTTCAAATTTGTTTAACTGGCAGTGCACTATGCCTCACTTATGAGACAGTCCTGAGGCAGTGGAAAGAATGTTCTGCACAATCTTTTTCACTCATGTGCCCACTTGGGCAAATGTAAATCAGTTATTAGATACTCTCATGACAGAAGATGAAAGACAAAAAGTAAAAGAAAAATCTGCAGTTCATTTGAATGCACCTTGGCTAATTACTGACCCTAACTGGAATCCCAATAATCCAGCTCAAAAGACAAAGTTGGATGGATTTTTAAAAGCTGTTTTGAATGGCATTAGAGATGCAGGGGAGGCTACTCCAAATTGGAGCAAGGTGACTGCTTGTGTTCAGCATCCAGATAAGCACCTCTCTGACTTTTGTGCTCGACTGATTTGTGAAGTTAAAAAGCATGGGAATTTAAATCCTGAAACTGATCATGGAAAGGAGATGGTTAAAATGGTTTTCATGACACAATGTGCAAAGGATATTGCAAAAAGATTTAGAAAGCATCCAGATGGTACGCAAGGGAAAAGTTTGTCTGAAGTAGTTAGCATTGCTACTAGAATGTTTAATGGGAAAGAGAAAAAGAAAGAAAAAGACATAAGGAACGGGTTAATTTAAAAATCATCTTGGCCCCGGGATGGAAGGAGGGGGGTGCTCTGCGTTCAGGGTCAGGAATCGGCGCGGACTGTGCTTGGTGCAGGGAGGGGCTGCTTTCGGCCCCAGCTGGCTGTGAAGGAAAAAATATAGACAGAGGCGAAGCAAAGGAAATACAAGTTACAGAACTGAAATTACATTTGCAAAGCTTAACTGTCCAGTAAGATCCAACAGTGTGCCTTTGTGACCCTGGAGTCGGTGTGGCTTGGTGACACCAAAGAAGCCACAGGCAGCCGACCTGGACTGGAATCTCTGAAAGAGACGCCGCGGGAGATTCCAGGGTGTAAAAGAACAGCCCTCCCAAGAGCAGAAGCATGTTGGAAATTCTGGACAAGCTGTATACAGGATAATCTTCCTTCCACCTCTCCCCCTCCTCTGAACATTATACACAGAAGTGGCCAGTCTGGACGTACGTGTGTAAGTATGAAAGGAGCTTCGGGCTTGGGGCATTAATATTTTCCTGAGTGATGTGAGAGCGTTCCCAACACTCTCCGTTGTTGTTTTATTATTTTATTAATGAAGCTTTAAAATTCAGTTATATGGTGTGTTTTCTTTATCTTCCCCCAACGATCCTGTAGTGTCAGCCTGATCATCTGACATGAGGGATAGATTGGTAACAGAAATTTGTCACAGTTTGGTGAGCAATTAAGAAGGGGGGAGCCCTGCAGAATTTACACCATCTATTTGTTTTACCCTTATTATTTTGTGTTTGCTTTGCTTGGTACTGTTGGTGTTATATGCTGAGAACTGCATGAGTAAAAGTGAGTCCTAATAGGATAAGGAAACACTATTTGGTTCTGGTTCTGTTCTATTTAACCAGTTACTGTTGTTGTTTTTTTTTCTCTGTTCATTTGGGTGTTAGGAGTGTGGGTGGAACTGAACCTCTTGTTCGTAATTCCTCGGAGTGGAAGCCATGTGTGCGAGACAGCTCTGAGGTTAAATTGAGATCCTTCTGTCCTGTCCCCTGTAGCGGTCAGTGTATAGAAGTGGGAAAGTCTGGCTTAGACTGTAATTCCCTCTGCTCTCTGTGTAATTCTCTTTTCTGTTTAAGTGTCAAACAGATGAATGAGTCTCTGGGTAAACCCTCTAAGAGTAGTCCTTCAAATTATATGTTAAGTAAATGGCCTTTGCCCAATGGGCCATGTGTCTTCGTCTAGGTGGCAAGCCTCATGAAGGAGGACTCGGGTAGTCTTGTGAGTAAGAATGTTTAAGGGAAGAGACCAGGAGGGGTGGGGGGCTAGTTGAGAAGCCCACCCTCCTAGCTAAACTGGTAGTGGAAGAAGTTGGTGCCTATGGAAGAGACGGTTCAGTGAGAAAAGCAGGATCGGGCCCAGGCGGGCAGGCAACGGACAGAGAGATTGGAAAACAGGTTGGAAAACTTTAAGGGTGTAGTGGAAGGAAGGAGTAAGTAAGTGTAAGCATGGGGATTTCAAATACCCAGAACTTACTTGGAATGGTGATTTGAGTTGATAAAAGTGGCTGTTGGGAGACAAGCAAGTGATTTAAGGGAGAGTGAGAAGTTAACTCTGTAGTTGCTGGAGGAAACAGCAGTTGAACTTTGTAAAAATGCTAAAGAGGAAAGTTCTTGGTGTCTTTGAAATGTTTGTAAATAAATTGAGGCAAAGAGATTGTTAATTGCAATCATTTAGAATGTAGTTAAATTAGCTGAAGAATGTATATAGTGCTATGTAATTGAAATTTTATTAGGCTGTAAGGGCACTATAAGTAGTGATGTTTTCTTTCAGTGTTTGAAAGCAAGAGTTAAAAGTAAAAAGCAAGCCAGAAAGCATCTGTATTCATGCAAATTATCTAACTGATAAGGTAGGGGCCACTGAAACCTGGGCTGCGTATGAAACACATAAAATATGGGATAATTCCTCTGTTTTTCCTGAAATCAACAAGAGTATTTGTCTATTTTAAGCAATGATTGTCTGCCCAGAAGGGGTAGACCTCTGTTTTTTTGTCTTTCAGATAATCAGAGAAAACTGATGCCAGCTAAACAGCATTCAACGTACCATGCATTTACTGGCACAATAGAAATTATGTTTTGTGTTCTATGTTCTGTCTTGTGGTGTTTGTCTTGTGGCCGGAATTTTTGTGTGAATTAACTGAAAAAATAAAATAAAATAAAATAGCAAGCTCAGGCTATAGATAAGACACTGACTCCATTCAAGGACACTGCTCACAGTTAAGACTTGGTTAACAACCAGGAAAGGGAGGGCTTGAATTTGCCCATGCAGCTATGAGATCTGAAAAACACTGCCAGGCACTAATGAAATGTGTTAAGTTTTTTTTTCTCACAGGTAAGGAAGCGCTACCCAAAGACCCTAGCAGCCCTGCCACTCCTTGGAACCAGGAGACGGGATTGATGTAAAGGTCCACCAACGAAAGACTGCCTTGGCTCCATGCTGGAAAGGCCCTTAAGTCCTGATGACTACCAACACCGCTGTGAAGTACCAAAGACTGACTGCTTGGACCCAAGATTCTCACTGCAAAAAGACCCCTCCACATTGGGAGAATTCTCCTACTGATGATTAGCCTATTTCACCTTCTAGCTCCACTGTGCCTTCTGGACAGTAGGGAAAAAGTACAAGGTGAAGTGCTAGTAGCCTCTCCCTTATCCACTGACAGATCTACTGTGCCTTTGAATTTTTCTAGAAAAAGCAAAACCATTACAGGGTGATGTGCTAGTAACCTCTCCCCTATATGATGCTGCACCAAGACTGTTTTGGGAAAGAAGAAGGAACACTCACTCCACTGAAATTGCTAAAGTCCAGGAATTCCTGACTAGAAAGGACATTAAGAACTGACCCCGGTGAAGAAACAAAGAATTGTACACTGGCAGAAAAAATTTGTGGGACCCATGCTTGGGAATGTGGTATTGATTGGAGTTTGGGGTTTATTCTACAGGCTGTGCCCTGTGTTGTGGATAAATTCTTCAGCATGTATTGCTCTCTCTAATTGGATTTTAAATAACAAGTACCCAAAGAGTTTGTTCTGCCACTGGAAATTTTACCTGTATTGAAACCATTCCAGTGACTAATAATGTAACCCCCTCCTATGCTATTAATGTCAATGCCTTTTAAAAGTACCTGAAAATAGTTAAATAACAAATGTAATATAGTACTACACCAAGGAAAGATGGTATTAAATATCACTGAGGCTGGGAAGGCATTGCAGTGGGATCTAGTATGTTTGGAGATTCAGAATTTCCTGAATGACCAGCTGATGGCCATTTGGAGTGATCTTGAGTACCAGACTTGGCCCACTGCCCTTACAGACACATCAGGAGTACCATCTGATCTGTGGTCATGGAGATATACTAAAGACTTTCTGGGTGAAAGTGTAAACATTTACAGTGCTCCTTCCAAGCATTTGGACTGGGGGGTGTGGGCTTCCACATACCGAATCCTGACGGGTCCATGGGGAGGATGCACATGGGACTGGACTATTCACCAAAACATCTGGGAAATTAGACCACTTGGTATACCTAACTGATTTATAGTCAGTGCCCCAATCCCTTAGTTGTCAGACAAACAGGATTCCACTCTTTTGTCCGTGCACTCATTCCTGGATTGTGGGTGGCTAAGCTCAAGAGAGCAGTTGTAAATATTTCTGCAGAGCTTGAAAAAAAACAGCTAATGCATTAATAGACGCTTTCCAAAAGTTGCAACGAAAGACTGATGAAGTAGCAGAAGTAACTTTGCAAAATAGACGTGTGCTAAATGCCATGAATGCTGAATTAGAGAGGGGCTTGTGCTCGCATTGGGGAAAAATGTTGCTTTGCTGTTAATCACTCTGGCTTAATTGACAAAGATTTACAAGCTATTAAGAATGTTGCTGTTGTTTTCCATGCTATATCTCTGGATCACACTTTTAGTTTTAAGGACCTCCACTCAGACCTTGGGTCATGGTTTACTAGCCTCCCCCGTACAATTGTTAAATGGATATGTGTCCCAAGAGTCCCATAATGGTCCTCTAGGGACAAAGGGGGGATTGTTAGGCCTGAATAAAGATATAGCAGACAAAACCAGGTATGCCAACCTGACCAAAGTCAGGCTAACAGAGGTTTGTGGGTAATCCCTGAGTGGAAAACACTGAGAAGCAGCAGCATGTCTCACAAGCGCTGGGAAAAAGTGAGATAAGAGAGAAGCTGCATTCCTGGCATAGTACCAGATGTGCTGTGTTCGGGCAGCTCCTTCGAAGAACTGATAAGAGTCCTAGTTTCCCAGCCTCCTTGTTTTCGCTCCCTGGTTTTGTTCTTTGTTTGTTTTTAACTCCCCTACATTTCTAACTTTAGGCATGTATGTATACTAAAGGTGTCTAGTTTCTAGTTGTTAGAAGAAGGGGGTGGGTTGCTCCAGTGAATAATTTATGACGCGACGGAACTGTCTACATAGGCTTATACTAAGATGTAAAGAGCAGGCTGGTTCTCTCTGGAGACGAGCTGCTCTCTATTGATGCGTGCATTTGTCAATAAAGAGCTTTTGATCGGACCTTGCTGATGTTGCCTGTCTCTCTCGCGGTCAGACAACGAACTTTGCCGTCTGGGTTAGAGTCCCTGACATAAGTATAATCTAATATCTCATTGAAAGGTGACAGGGCCAGAAAGAGTTAATTAACTCACCTCACCGACTGACCTGACCCGTGGGTGAACCTTAAAAACTGGTTAACAAGATATGTAAATGAACAGAGCTTTGAAATGCAAGTCTGCAGTGTTAGAGGTAGAAGGGGAGGTGTTTGCTCAGGTGTTGTGATGTCAGCAAACAAGTCTTGTCTATTGCTATAGTTTTAATTCAAAGAGCAAAAAAGGAATATTAACATTTATGATGATACTTGAGTGAAATAGTATTATTGTCTGTGTCTCTTTGAAGGTTGTGGTAATCTGTATCTGAACTGTTTGATGGATGTACTAATTGCCAGGATGTTTGGAAGAAGAGTTAAGCCTATTGTTTTCTCAGGCTGAAAGGCTGCTGGAAATGTTTAAGAACCTGGGACACGATCCTTCTTCATCTCAGATCTGCTTTGGGTTTCAAGAGGGGGAAACCTTAAGCCACAAGGATTGAGATCCCCAGTCATTGACTGGAGCCACCCTGAATATGGACAGTGGATTATAACCTATGGACTATTTCTAAAAGGACTTTTGGCAACTACAAGCTCATGTCTACTTTGTATCTGAACCTCAAAAATTGAATTCAAGTCTATATGTCTATTAATCTTTTAACCAACACTCACTCTCTCTCTTTTCTTTTCTAATAAATTTTAGCTTAGTTAATAAGAATTGGCTATAGCATGTATTTTAGGTAAAATCTAAGTTATAATTGAACCTGGTTATGTGGCTGATCCTTTGGGATCGGAAGAATCTTTTCTTTTATATGATGAAGTAAGATTTTCAGGAATCATCATCATATCTAACAGGTGTGTCTGGACGGAGGCCTGAGGCTGGGTAATTTAAGGGAACTGCATGGTTTAAACTTCTAAGTAACCAGTGAGGTACTACAGAAGCTGTTTTGTGCTGGCTTGGTAAATCTAAGTATTGAAATAACCAGCAGCGTTTGGGATTTGTCTGCCCTGTTTTGTTTGCAATTCACTCTGATTGAGTGAGCTGAGCTGGCTCCCACGGGCAGCACCGTCACACCTACAGCCAGGCTGCAGAGGTGCGGGGGATCTTAGGGGCCTTGGGGTGCACAGATACCTATGTCCAGGCCATAGCGGTCCCTGGGGGGCTTAGAGAGTTTGGGGGGGACACAGATACCAATCTCCATGCTCTAGGGGTCCCATGGGGGCTTAGAGGGTTCGTGGGGGGCACATATTCCTACATCCAGGCTGTAGGGTTACCAGGGGGGCTTAGGAGGTTAGTGGGGGGCAAAGATACCTACGTCCAGGCTGGAGGCATCCTGGGAGTCTTAGGGGATTTGTGGGGGCCAAAGACACCTATGATGTCCAGGCTGTAGGGGTACCAGTGGGTTTTAGGGGTTTGAGTGGGCACAGATACGTATGTCCAGGCTGTATCGTTCCCAGGGGGGGTTAGAGGTTTCGTGAGGGGCACAGATATCTACGTCCAGATTGTAGATGTCCCGGGGGGGGGGTTAGGGGGGTTGTGGGAGTGCAAATACCTATGTCCAGGCTGTAGGGGTTCCTGGGGGCTTAGAGGGTTTCTGAGGGGCACATATACCTACGTGCACACTGGAGTGTCGCAAGGGGCTTATGGAGTCTATATGGGGAACAGATACCAATGTTCTGGCTGTATAGGTCCCTCGGGGGCTTAGGGGGTTTGTGGGGGGCACAGATACCTAAGTTCAGGCTGGAGGGATCTCTGAGTGTCTTAGGTGTTTGGTGGAAGGCACAGATACCTACGTCCAGGCTGCAGGGGTCTCGGAGGGGCTTAGGGTCTGTCACGGAGTTTGGGGGAGTCCGGTCCTGCACCCCTCTTCCTGGGACTCACAGTGACTCTCAGCCAGCCAGTAAAACAGAAGGTTTATTGGACAACAGGAGCGAAGGATACAGCAGAGCTTGGAGGCACAAGCAGGACCCCACAATCAAGTCCTTCTAGGGGTTCAGGAAACTTAGTTCCCAGTTTGGGAATCCCTGAATTCCAACCACCCAGACCAAAACCGAAACTGAACTAACCCAACTCCCTCCAGCTGGCCATTTCCTGTATCCAGCTTCCTGGGCAAAGGTGCTGACCCCTCCCCCCACCTAGCTCAGGTTACAGGCTGAGCACGTGTCCGGTCCTAAAGTCACCCCCTGCTCTCCCATCCCCCACACAGACAGTCCCTACTCCATCACAGTAATGCACAGAGCATTTCCCGCATGGAGCAACAATGACACCATGTGGCCACGCACGGTAACGCACAGAACATTTCCCATATGGAGCAACTGTGACACCGTGTGGCCAGGCAGGGTAATGCACAGAGCATTTAACACATGGAGCAACATTGACGCCTTGTGACCACACCAGCTAATGGACAGAGCATTTCCTGCATGGAGCAACAGTGACACCATGTGGCCATGCAGGGAAATGCCCAGAGCATTTCCTGGATGGAGCAACAATGATTCCATGTGGCCATGCAGGGTAATGCACAGAGCATTTCTCTCATAGAGGAACAGTGACAACATGTGGCCATGCAGGGGAATGCACAGAGCATCACGCCTATGTAGAGGCTGTAGAGATCCCTGGGGGGCTTAGGGGTCGTGGGGAGGACAGATAGCTACGTCCAGGCTGGAGACATTCTGGTGGGCATTAGGGGCTTCATGAGGGGCACAAATATCTACGTCAGGGCTGGAGAGGTCCCTGGATGGCTTAGGGGGTTGTGGTGAGCATAGATACATACGTCCACGCTGCAGGGGTACCAGAGGGACTTAGGGGATGTCACGTAGTGTTGTGGAATCTGGCCCTGCACACCTCTTCCTGGGACACACAGTGACTCAGCCAGCCAGTAAAACAGAAGGTTTTTTTTGGCCAACAGGAATGAAGGATACAGCAGGACTTTTGGGCACAACCAGGACCCCTCAATCGAGTCCTTCTGGGGGTTCAGGAAGCTTAGTTCCCAGTTTGGGATTCCCTGAATTCCAACAACCCAGCTCCAAACCAAAACTGAACTAACTCCCTCCAGCCAGCCCCTTCCTTTATTCAGCTTCCTGGGCAAAGGTGCTGACCCCCTCCCAGCTGCCTAGCTTAAGTTACAGGCTTAGGTCCTGTCCCTCACCTAAAGTCACCCGCTGCTCTCCCATCCCCCACACAGACAGTCCTCACTCCATCACAGTAATGCCCAGAGCATTTCGCGCATGGAGCAACAGTAACACCGTGTGGCCATGCAGGGTAATGCACAGAGCATTTCCTGCATGGAGCAAGAGTGACACCGTGTGGCCACACAGGGTAATGCACAGAGCATTTCCCGCATGAAGCAACATTGACACCTTGTGACCACACCAGCTAATGGACAGAGCATTTCCTGCATGGAGCAACAGTGACACCATGTGGCCAAGCAGGGAAATGCACAGAGCATTTCCTGGATGGAGCAACAGTGATTCCATGTGGCCACGCAGGGTAATGCACAGAGCATTTCTCTCATAGAGGAACAGTGACAACATGTGGCCATGCAGGGTAATGCACAGAGCATCACGCCTATGTAGAGGCTGTAGAGATCCCTGGGGGACTTAGGGGTCATGGGGGGCACAGATAGCTACGTCCAGGCTGGAGACATTCTGGTGGGCATTAGGGGCTTCATGAGGGGCACAAATATCTACGTCAGGGCTGGAGAGGTCCCTGGATGGCTTAGGGGGTTGTGGTGAGCATAGATACATACGTCCATGCTGTAGTGGTCTCTCGGGGTTTAAGGAGTTGGTAAGGTCACAGAAACCTACGTATGGTCTGGAGGGGTCCCTGGGGGACTTAAGGGTTTGTGGTTGCGCAGATACCTACGTACCGGTTGGAGGGGGCCCTGGGGAGCTTAGGGGGTTTGTGTGGCGTACACATAGCTATAACCAGGCTGGTTGGGGCCCTATGGGTCTTAGAAGGCTGGTGGGGGGCAGAGATACCTATGTAGGGACTGGAGAAGTCCTGGGGAGGGCTTTGGGGGTTCCTGGAAGTCACAAATATCTACGTCCAGGCTGGAGGAGTTCTGGGGGTATTAGGGAGTTGTGCGGGGGCACAGATACCTATATCGAGGCTGTAGGGATCCAGGGGTTGCTTTGGGGAATTTTGGGGTACAGATACCTACTTCCATGCTGTAGGGGTCGCTGGGAGGATCAGTGGGTTCGTGAGGGTGCACAGATATCTACGTCCGGTCTATAGGGATCCTGGGGGCGGCTTAGGGGTTTGTAAGGGGCACAGATACATTCATCCAGGCAAGAGGGGTCCTAGGGACCTTAGTGGGTTCATGCTGGGCACAGATACCTGCGTCTAGGCTGGAGGGGTTTTGGGGGTCTTAGGAGGGTTGTGTGGGCACAGATACCTATGTCGATGCTGGAGGGGTCCTGTCATGTCTTAGCGGATTCGTGGGGTCAGAGATACCTACATCTAGGCTGGAGGGGTTCCGGGGGGATTAGGTGTGTTTGGGGGGGGAACAGATACCTACATCCTGATGGTAGGTAGCCCTGGGTAGCTTAGGCGGTTTTTGTCGGTCACAGATACAAACATCCATGCTGTAGGGGTCCCGAGGGACTTTGTGGGGCTCTAGGGGTCACAGATACCTACCTACAGTCTGGAAGGTTGCTGTGGGTATTAAGGGGTTATGTGGGGCATACAGATGCCTACATCTGGGCTTGTGGGTTCCCTGGGGGGCTTAGAGGTTTGTGGAGAGCACAGATAACATTATCCAGGCTAGATGGGTTCTGGTGGGATTAGGGGGTTGTGGGGGGCACAGATACCTATGTAAACAGAAGCAGGATGAACTCTATCCTCACATCTGGTGGTGAATTATGGCAAGTGTGGAAAAGGATTTCAGGGTCTGATCATGTTTGCATAGACACACTCACCGTGCGTGACACGGCCACGGCAGCCTGGGATGGTTACTTTGGCAGCTATGGTATCCCCAGTTTATTTGTTGTTGGGGTGTGAGATGTGGAGTGTTGTCACCCTGATTGTGTGGATGAGGAACTGTGAAACAGTTTTGAGACAGGGATTCTCACCATCAGCTGAGTGGCACTCACTAGACAAGGGAGTGGGCTCCTTGGGTGAGCTAGAGTCACCAATTGCACTTTTTTTTCTTTTAACAGTTGAATAGCAGTATTGATTTTTTATTCTCTTAAAAGTTGAATTTCTAGGTTCTTGAGCTGAAATCACTGAAAAGATGTGTTAGCTTGTGGGGTACTCTGAAACTGTATTGCAGAACACAGTAGTTGACAGACAGGAGCAGTTTGTGGGAGTGTCCCATGGAATGAGATGAGTCTAGCAGTTTTGGGGGATAGCTGGAGCAGAACACAGGTCGGCTGGCAAAGCAACTGGTGGACCGAGCTGAGCAGTTTGTGGGGAAGGCAAAAGCAGAATCCCATGGAGAGGCAGAGCAGTCAGCAGTGGACCACATAAGGTGCCCCTTTCTGCTCAGGCTGGCAGGGGGAAAAACCCTGCAGATAGACTCTTGAACTCTGGGGTTGCGCAACTGTGGGTGATTTTGGGGTTGCTGGACTCATGAGCCCAGGGAAAAGGACACGGCCTAGTTGAGGTGTTTTCCCAATTTAATGCTATGTTGTTTATCTCACGTTATTAAACATTTTCTGCTACACCCAGACTCTGTGCTTGCGAGAGGGGAAGTATTGCCTCTTTGAGGCACCTAGGAGTGCGTATGTAAAATTTTCCCATGTCACTGGGTGGGGACTCGAGCTGGTTTGCATTACATTGAAGGCAAGGGATCCCTATGTATTGAACCCAGTCCTTGCTGCTATCAGTTCAGCCTGGCAGAAGGGTTCCACCTACGTCCAGGCTCAAGGGGTCCCTGGGGGGCTTAGGGAGTTCGTGGGGGGCACAGATATCTAGGTCCAGGCTGTAGGGGGTCGGGGGGGGGCTCAGGAGTTTGGTGGGGGGCACAGATACCTACGTCCAGGCTGCAGGGGTCCCAGAGGGACTTAGGGGGTGTCACGTAGTGTGGTGGAATCTGGCCCTGCACCCCTCTTCCTGGGACACACAGTGACTCAGCCAGCCAGTAAAACAGAAGGTTTTTTTGGCCATCAGGAAAGAAGGATACAGCAGGGCTTTTGGGCACAACCAGGACCCCTCAATCGAGTCCTTTTGGGGGTTCAGGAAGCTTAGTTCCCAGTTTGGGATTCCCTGAATTCCAACAACCCAGCTCCAAACCAAAACTGAACTAACTCCCTCCAGCCAGTCCCTTCCTTTATTCAGCTTCCTGGGCAAAGGTGCTGACCCCCTCCCCGCTGCCTAGCTTAAGTTACAGGCTTAGGTCCTGTCCCTCACCTAAAGTCACCCGCTGCTCTCCCATCCCCCACACAGACAGTCCCCACTCCATCACAGTAATGCCCAGAGCATTTCGCGCATGGAGCAACAGTAACTCTGTGTGGCCATGCAGGGTAATGCCCAGAGCATTACCCCCGTGGAGCAATAGTGACACCATGTGGCCATACAGGGTAATGCACAGAGCATTTCCTGCATGGAGCAAGAGTGGCACCGTGTGGCCACAGAGGGTAATGCACAGAGCATTTCCCCACATGGAGCAACAGTGACACCATGTGGTCACGCAGGGTAATGCACAGAGCATTTCCAGGCATGGAGCAACAGTGGCATCGTGTGGCCACGCAGGGTAATCCAAAGAGCATTTCCTGCATGGAGCAACAGTGACACCATGTGGTCACGCAGGGTAATGCACAGAGCATTTCCCCGCATGAAGCAACAGTGACACCGTGTGGCCACAGAGGGTAATACACAGAGCATCGCACCTACGTGGAGGCTGTAGAAATACCTCGAGGGCTTACGGGGATTCGTAGGGTCACAGATATCTACATCAAGTATGGGCGGGACCCTGGGAGAGTTAGGGGGGTTGTGAGGGGCATAGGTACTTGCGTCCAGGCTGTAGAGGTCCTGGTGGGGATTAAAGGCTTCCTGGAGGACAGCAATATCTACGTCCAGGCTGAAGGGGTCCCTGGACGCTTAGGGGGTTGTGGTGAGCACAGTGATCCCTGGGGGTATAGGGACTTGGTGAGGGGCACAGATACCTATGTATGTCCTGGAGGGGTCCCTGGGGGGGGCTTAGTGGTACTGTAGGAGACACAGATACCTACGTCCAGGCTATAGGAATTCTGGGGGCGCTTAGGGCTTTGGGGGGGCAAAGATACCTACATCCAGGCTGGAGGGGTCCCGGGGGGCTTAGGTGGTTTGTGGGGAGGGGCACAGATATGGACATCCAGGCTGAAGAGGTTCCGGAGAGGATTAGGGGTTTTTGCGGATGGCAGAGATATCTATCTCCATACTCTAGGGGTCTCGGGGGGCTTAGGGCTGGATGTGTCCCGAGGAGTTTAGGGGGTTTGTGGGGTGCTCAGACACCTGTGTCCAGGCTGTAGGGAACCCTGGGGGCTTAGGGGGTTCGTGGGGGTCACAGGTAGATACGTCCAGGGTCTAGGGGAGGCAGGAGAAGTGAAGCGGCCATGGTGTGCTTTCAAGTAGGGATAAGAATGATCCACTCTTACCTACCTCATGGTGGGTGGAGGATGGGGATCCATTGGAGAGTGTCACTAAGAGTAGTACATAATATGAGGTGTCCCATCACGTTTACTCAGAGCAGATTATAACATAATAGATTAGCTGAAACAGTCTTTTTTATTTGTATTTTTTTATTTTGGAATTGTTAAGAGCAGCAATGACTTAGCTCAGACTGAAGCATCTTATCTAATTTTCAAGATCTAAGTGTCTCCTCCTTGTGTGTGATGACACAATTTAACACACTGTGACAAACAGGAGATGCTTTTGTTTTGCAACAAAATCTTTTTGCAAAGAACTTCCATCTCACTTGTTATGATTCTGAGAAACAAACTGGTTTAGTCTGAATGGGATATTTGGACAGAAACGGTTGGAATGAAATTTTCCCACCATCCCAGTTCCTGAGCTCTATCCCTGCCTCTGGGGGGATTTGTTGTCTGTTAGAACAGGAGTCTGACTGGCAGCTTCTCTTTCTGGCTCTGCCACCGCCTTGCTGTGTAGGCCCTTGGGTAGGTCACCTCCCTTCTCTGTACCTCAGGCTCCTCCCATTTGTCCAATGGGAACAGGGACAGTTCTCGAATTCTGGGTAGTTGTGAGCCTGAGTGAGAAAAGGGGTGTTGAAGCCCTCTGTGAAGAAGAAAGGGGAGTTTCACGGTGCTTTTGCACCAAGGAATTCTAAACCAAAACTGAACTAACTCCCTCGAGTCCTTCTGGGGGTTCAGGAAGCTTAGTTCCCAGTTTGGGATTCTCTGAATTCCAACTACCCAGCTCCAAACCAAAACTGAACTAACTCCCTCCAGCCGACCCCTTCCTGTGTCCAGCTTCCCGGGCAAAGGTGCTCACTCTCTCAGCCCTGCCTAGCTCGAGTTACAGGCTTAGGTCCTGTCCCTCACCTAAAGTCACCCCCTGCTCTCCCATCCCCCACACAGACAGTCCCCACTCCATCACAGTAATGCCCAGAGCATTTCCCGCATGGAACAACAGTGACACCATGTGGCCACGCAGGGTAATGCCCAGAGCTTTTCCTGCATAGAGCAACAGTGACACTGTGTGGTCACTCAGGGTAATGCACAGAGCATCACACCTACGTAGAGGCTGTAGAGATCCCTGGGGGCTTAGGGGTCATGGGAGGTACAGATAGCTACGTCCAGGCTGGAGGCATTCTGGGGGGTTTAAGGGGGTTCGTAGGGTCACAGATACCTACGTCCAGGATGGTCGGGACTCTAGGGGAGTTAGGGGGGTTGTGGGGGGCATAGGTACTTGCGTCCAGGCTGTAAAGGTCCTGGTGGGGATTAAGGGCTTCCTGGAGGACACCAATATCTACGTCCGGGCTGGAGAGGTCCCTGGACGGCTTAGAGGTTGTGGTGAGCACAGTGATCCCTGGGGGTTTAGGAACTTGGTGAGGGGCACAGATACCTATGTTTGTCCTGGAGGGGTCCCTGAAGGGGCTTAGTGGTATTGTAGGGGACACAGATACCTACGTCCAGGCTATAGGAATTCTGGGGGGGCTTAGGGCTTTGGGGGGCACAGATACCTACATCCAGGCTGGAGGGGTCCCGGGGGGCTTAGGGGGGTTGTGAGGGGCACAGCTATGTACGTCCAGGCTGGAGAGGTTCCAGGGAGTATAAGGAATTTTTGTGGACAGCAGAGATACCTATCTCCAGGATCTAGGGGTCCCTGGGGGGCTTAGGGTTTTTTTGGGAGGCACAGATAACTATGTCCAGGTTGGAGTGGTTCCTGGGGGGTTTAGGGGGTTCCTGGGGGGCACAGATACCTAGGTCCATGCTGTAGGGGTCCCCGGGTGGATTAGGGGTTTTCTGAGGGGTACAGGTACATACGTCTAGGCTGTAGGGGTCCCTGGGTGGGTTACGGGGTTTGTGGGGGGCAGCGATACCTAAGTCCAGGCAATAGGGCATCCAGGGGGAATTAGTGTGTTGGGGGGGCACAGATACCTAGATCCAGGCTGGAGGGTTCCCGATGGGGGGGGGCTTAGGCAGTTTGTGTTCGGCAAAGATACCTACCTCCAGGCTGGAGGGGTGTCTCGGCACTTAGGGATTGTGGGGGGGCACAGATACCTCCGTCCAGGCTGGAGGGTCCCTGGGGAGCTTAGCGGGTTCGTAGGGGGCACAGATACCTAAATCCAGGCTGGAGGGATCCAGGGGGGGCTTACGGGGTTCAGGGGGCACAGATACTTATCTCTAGGCTGTAGTGGTCCCTGGTGGGCTTAGGGGGTTTTGGGGGGCCTCAGATACCTAAGTCCATGCTGTAGGGGTCCCTACAGGTGCTTATGGGTTCATGGGGTGCACAGATACTTATGTCGAGGCTGGAGGGGGCAGGAGGGTTTGGGGTTTCATGGGGGGCACAGATACGAACCTCCAGGCTGTAGGAGTCCCAGGGGGGCTGTGGGGGTACAGATACCTACATCTAGGCTGGAGGGGTCCTGGGGGTATAGAGGGTTTGTGGGGGGCACAGATACCTAGGTACAGGCTGTCGGTGTCCCGAGGAGATTAGGCGGTTCACTGGTTGCTCAGATACATCCAGGCTGGATGTGTCCCGAGGAGCTTAGGGGGTTCGTGCGGTGCTCAGACACCTGTGTCCAGGCTGTAGGGTTCCCTGGGGGCTTAGGGGGTTCGTGGGGGTCACAGGTAGATACGTCCAGGCTGAAGTGGTAATGGGAGTGCTTAAGGGATCGGGGCTGACACAGATACCTACGTCCAGGGTCTAGGGGTCCCGAGGGGATTGGGGGTTGAGGGGGGGAACAGATACCTACGTCATAGCTGGAGGTGTCTTGGGTGGTTTAGGAGGTTCGTTGGAGTCACAGATACCTAAGTCCAGGCTGTAGGGGTTCCTGGGGCATTCAGGGATTTCTGGGGGTCACAGATACCTACGTGCAGACTAGAGGGGTCCCAGAGGTCTTAGGAGAATTATGGGGGTCACAGATACCTACATGCAGACTGGAGGGGTCCTGGAGCGCTTAGGAGATTTATGGGGGGCACAGATACCAACATACTGGCTGTAAAGGTCCCTGGGGGGCTTTGTGGGTTCGGGGGGTACAGATACCAATGTCCTGGCTGTAGATGTTCCTGGGGTACATAGAGTGGCTGTGGTCGCACATAACCCTACATCCAGGCTGTCGGGGTCCCGGGGGCCCCTGGCCAAATTGGGTCCCTCTGGAAAAGTCTCCCTCACGGTGGCCCCAGGGCTGGAGGAGCTCCCACTCCCTGATATGGCGCAGAGGCTGCAGCAGGGGCACAGAGCTTCTCTGGTGTCAGGGCCACAGCGGGGCAGGGGTAAAGGAGTGAGACCAGAGAAGCTCTGTGCCCCTGCTGCAGCCCCCAGGTAATAGAAGGGAGTGGGAGCTCTTCCAGCCCTGAGGCCACCGTGGAGGAACATCTACAGCCAGGACATTGGTATCTGTCATACATTAGAAGCAAGAGGAAGACTAAGGACAGGGTAGGCCCACTGCTCAGTGAGGAGGGGGAAACAGTAACGGGAGACTTGGAAATGGCAGAGATGCTTAATGACTTCTTTGTTTCAGTCTTCACTGAGAAGTCTGAAGGAATGTCTAGTATAGTGAATGCTTACGGGAAGAGGGTAGGTTTAGAAGAGAAAATAAGGAAAGAGCAAGTAAAAAATCACTTAGAAAAGTTAGATGCCTGCAAGTCACCAGGGCCTGATGAAATGCATCCTAGAATACTCAAGGAGTTAATAGAGGAGGTATCTGAGCCTCTAGCTATTATCTTTGGGAAATCATGGGAGACGGGGGAGATTCCAGAAGACTGGAAAGGGGCAAATATAGTGCCCATCTATAAAAAGGGAAATAAAAACAACCCAGGAAACTACAGACCAGTTAGTTTAACTTCTGTGCCAGGGAAGATAATGGAGCAGGTAATCAAAGAAATCATCTCCAAACACTTGGAAGGTGGTAAGGTGATAGGGAATAGCCAGCATGGATTTGTAAAGAACAAATCATGTCAAACTAATCTGATAGCGTTCTTTGATAGGATAACGAGCCTTGTGGATAAGGGAGAAGCGGTGGATGTGATATACCTAGACTTTAGTAAGGCATTTGATACGGTCTCGCATGATATTCTTATAGATAAACTAGGAAAGTACAATTTAGATGGGGCTACTATAAGGTGGGTGCATAACTGGCTGGATAACCGTACTCAGAGAGTAGTTGTTAATGGCTCCCAATCCTGCTGGAAAGGTATAACAAGTGGGGTTCCGCAGGGATCTGTTTTGGGACCGGTTCTGTTCAATATCTTCATCAACGATTTAGATGTTGGCATAGAAAGTACGCTTATTAAGTTTGCGGATGATACCAAACTGGGAGGGATTGCAACTGCTTGGAGGACAGGGTCAAAATTCAAAATGATCTGGACAAATTGGAGAAATGGTCTGAGGTAAACAGGATGAACTTCAATAAAGATAAATGCAAAGTGCTCCACTTAGGAAGGAACAATCAGTTTCACACATACAGAATGGGAAGAGACTGTCTAGGAAGGAGTATGGCAGAAAGAGATCTAGGGGTCGTAGTGGACCACAAGCTTAATATGAGTCAACAGTGTGATACTGTTGCAAAAAAAGCAAACGTGATTCTGGGATGCATTAACAGGTGTGTTGTAAACAAGACACGAGAAGTCATTCTTCCGCTTTACTCTGCGCTGGTTAGGCCTCAACTGAAGTATTGTGTCCAGTTCTGGGCACCACATTTCAAGAAAGATGTGGAGAAATTGGAGAGGGTCCAGAGAAGAGCAACAAGAATGATTAAAGGTCTTGAGAACATGACCTATGAAGGAAGGCTGAAGGAATTGGGTTTGTTTAGTTTGGAAAAGAGAAGACTGAGAGGGGACATGATAGCAGTTTTCAGGTATCTAAAAAGGTGTCATCAGGAGGAGGGAGAAAACTTGTTCACCTTAGCCTCCAATGATAGAACAAGAAGCAATGGGCTTAAACTGCAGCAAGGGAGATTTAGGTTGGACATTAGGAAAATGTTCCTAACTGTCAGGGTAGTTAAACACTGGAATAGATTGCCTAGGGAAGTTGTGGAATCTCCATCTCTGGAGATATTTAAGAGTAGGTTAGATAAATGTCTATTAGGGATGGTCTAGACAGTATTTGGTCCTGCCATGAGGGCAGGGGACTGGACTCGATGACCTCTCGAGGTCCCTTCCAGTCCTAGAGTCTATGAGTCTATGAGTAATCTGTGCCCCCCATAAACCACCTAATCCCCACGGGAACCGCTACAGCCAGGATGTTGGTATCTGTCCCCCTATAAATCTCCTAAGACCTCTGGAACCCTTCCAGTCTGAACGTAGGTATCTGTGACCCCCAGAAATCCCCGAATACCTCAGGAACCCCTACAGCCTGGACTTAGGTATCTGTGACTCCAACGAACCTCCTAAACCACCCAGGACCCCTTCAGCTAGGACGTAGGCATCTGTTCCCCCCTCAACCCCCAATCCCCTCGGGACCCCTAGACCCTGGACGTAGGTATCTGTGTCCGCCCCGATTCCCTAAGCACCCCCATTACCCCTTTAGCCTGGACGTAGGTATCTGTACTCCCACAAACCCCCTAAACGTCCCAGCGACCCCTTCAGCCTGGAAGTCCCTATCTGTGACACCCACGAACCTCTAACCTCCCAGGGATCCCTACAGCCTGGACACAGGTGTCTGAGCACCCCACAAACCCCCTAAGCTCCTCGGGACACATCAAGCCTGGATGTATCTGAGCCCCCAGTGAACTGCCTAATCTCCTCGGGACACCGACAGCCTGTACCTAGGTATCTGTGCCCCCCACAAACCCCCTATAACCCCCAGGACCCATCCAGACTAGATGTAGGTATCTGCACCCCCACAGCCCCCCTGGGACTCCTACAGCCTGGAGGTTTGTATCTGTGCCCCTCATGAAACCCCAACCCCCCCTGTCCCCTCCAGACTGGACATAAGTATCTGTGCACCCCACGAACCCATAAGCACCTGTAGGGAGGCCTACAGCATGGACTTAGGTATTTGGTGCCCCCCAAAACCTCCTAAGCCCACCAGGGACCCCTATAGCCTAGAGATAAGCATCTGTGCTCCCTGAACCCCATAAGCCCCCCCTGGACCCATCCAGTCTGGACTTAGGTATCTGTGCCCCACATGAACCCGCTAAGCCCCCCAGGGACCCTCCAGCCTGGATGGAAGTATCTGTGCCCCCACAACCCCTAAGTGCCGAGAAACCCCTCCAGCCTGGAGGTAGTTATCTGTGCCCACCAGAAACCGCTTTAGCCCCTCCAGGGACCACTCCAGCCTGAATGCAGATATCTGTGCCCAACACAAACGGCGTAAGCCCCCCCCCCGGGAACCCTCCAGCCTAAACCTAGGTATCTGTGCCCCCGCAACACACTAATTCCCCCTGGAAGACCTATTGCCTGGAAGTAGGTATCTCTGCCCCCCACAAACCCCCTAAGCCTCCCAGGGACCCCTACAGCCTAGACGTAGGTATCTCTGCCACCCAGAAAACCCCTAATCCACCCAGGGAACCCTACAGCATGGACCTAGGTATCTGTGCCCCCCAGGAACTCCCTACACCCCCCAGGAACCTCTCCAACCTGGACATAGATATCTGTGCCTCCCAAAAAACCCTAAGCCCCCCGGGACCCCTAGAGTATGGAGATAGGTATCTCTGCCATCCGCAAAAACCCCTAATCCTCTCTGGAACCTCTCCAGCCTGGATGTACATATCTGTGCCCCTCCCCACAAACCACCTAAGCCCCCCGGGACCCCTCCAGCCTGGATGTAGGTATCTGTGCCCCCCCAAAGCCCTTAGCCCCCCCAGAATGCCTATAGCCTGGATGTAGGTATCTGTGTCTCCTACAGTACCACTAAGCCCCCCCCCAGGGACCTCTCCAGGACATACATAGGTATCTGTGCCCCTCACCAAGTCCCTATACCCCCAGGGATCACTGTGCTCACCACAACCCCCTAAGCGTCCAGGGACCCCTTCAGACTGGACGTAGATATTGCTGTCCTCCAGGAAGCCTTTAATCCCCACCAGGACCTCTACAGCCTGGACGCAAGTACCTATGCCCCTCACAACCCCCCTAACTCTAACAGGGTCCCGCCCATACTGGATGTAGATATCTGTGACCCTACGAACCTCCGTAAGCCCTCGAGGGATCTCTACAGCCTCCACGTAGGTGCGATGCTCTGTGCATTACCCTGTGTGGCCACATGGTGTCACTGTTGCTCCATGTAGGAAATGCTCTGTGGATTACCCTGTGTGACCACACAGTGTCACTGTTGCTCCATGCAGGAAAGGCTATGTGCATTACCCTGTGTGGCCACACGGTGTCACTGTTGCTCCATGCGGGGAAATGCTCTGTGCATTACCCTGCGTGACCACATGGTGTCACTGTTGCTCCATGTGGGGAAATGCTCTGTGCATTACCCTGCGTGGCCACACGGTGCCACTGTTGCTCCATGCGTGGAAATGCTCTGTGCATTACCCTGTGTGGCCACACGGTGTCACTCTTGCTCCACGGGGGAAATGCTCTGTGCATTACCCTGTATGGCCACACGGTGTCACTGTTGCTTCATGCGGGAAATGCTCTGTGCATTACCCTGTGTGGCCACATGGTGTCACTGTTGCTCCACGGGGGAAATGCTCTGTGCATTACCCTGCATGGCCACACAGTGTTACTGTTGCTCCATGCGCGAAATGCTCTGGGCATTACTGTGATGGAGTGGGGACTGTCTGTGTGGGGGATGGGAGAGCAGCGGGTGACTTTAGGTGAGGGACAGGACCTAAGCCTGTAACTTAAGTTAGGCAGCGGGGAGGGGGTCAGCACCTTTGCCCAGGAAGCTGAATAAAGGAAGGGGCTGGCTGGAGGGAGTTAGTTCAGTTTTGGTTTGGAGCTGGGTTGTTGGAATTCAGGGAATCCCAAACTGGGAACTAAGCTTCCTGAACCCCCAGAAGGACTCGATTGAGGGGTCCTGGTTGTGCCCAAAAGCCCTGCTGTATCCTTCATTCCTGTTGGCCAAAAAAACCTTCTGTTTTACTGGCTGGCTGAGTCACTGTGTGTCCCAGGAAGAGGGGTGCAGGGCCAGATTCCACCACACTACGTGACACCCCCTAAGTCCCTCTGGGACCCCTGCAGCCTGGACGTAGGTATCTGTGCCCCCCACCAAACTCCTGAGCCCCCCCCCCGACCCCCTACAGTCTGGACCTAGATATCTGTGACCCCACGAACTCCCTAAGCCCCCCAGGGACCCCTTGATCATGGACGTAGGTGGAACCCTTCTGCCAGGCTGAACTGATAGCAGCAAGGACTGGGTTCAATACATAGGGGTCCCTTGCCTACAATGTAATGCAAACCAGCTCGAGCCCCCACCCAGTGACATGGGAAAATTTTACATACGCACTCCTAGGTGCCTCAAAGAGGCAATACTTCCCCTCTCGCAAGCACAGAGTCTGGGTGTAGCAGAAAATGTTTAATAACGTGAGATAAACAACATAGCATTAAATTGGGAAAACACCTCAACTAGGCCGTGTCCTTTTCCCTGGGCTCATGAGTCCAGCAATCCCCAAATCACCCCAAGGCTCCAAAGTCCAATATCTCCAACGTTTCAAGAGTCCAGCAACCCCAAAATCACCCACAGTTGCGCAACCCCAGACTTCAAGAGTCTATCTGCAGGGTTTTTCCCCCTGCCAGCCTGAGTAGAAAGGGGCACATTATGTGGTCCACTGCTGACTGCTCTGCCTCTCCATGGGATTCTGCTTTTGCCTTCCCCACAAACTGCTCAGCTCGGTCCACCAGCTGCTCTGCCAGCCGACCTGTGTTCTGCTCCAGCTATCCCCCAAAACTGCTAGACTCACCTCACTCCGTGGGACACTCCCACAAACTGCTCCTGTCTGCCAACTACTGTGTTCTGCAATACAGTTTCAGAGTCCCGCACAAGCTAACACATCTTTTCAGTGATTTCAGCTCAAGAACCTAGAAATTCAACTTTTAAGAGAATAAAAAATCAATACTGCTATTCAACTGTTAAAAGAAAAAAAGTGCAATTGATGACTCTAGCTCACCCAAGGAGCCCACTCCCTTGTCTAGTGAGTGCCACTCAACTGATGGTGAGAATCCCTGTCTCAAAGCTGTTTCACAGTTCCTCATCCACACAATCAGGGTGACAACACTCCACATCTCACACCCCAACAACAAATAAACTGGGGATACCATAGCTGCCAAAGTAACCATCCCAGGCTACCGTGGCCGTGTCACGCACGGTGAGTGTGTCTATGCAAACATGATCAGACCCTGAAATCCTTTTCCACACTTGCCATAATTCACCACCAGATGTGAGGGTAGAGTTCATCCTGCTTCTGCTTACATAGGTATCTGTGCTCCCCACAACCCCCTAATCCCACCAGAACCCATCTAGCCTGGATAATGGTGTCTGTGCTCTCCACAAACCTCTAAGCCCCCCAGGGAACCCACAAGCCCAGATGTAGGCATCTGTATGCCCCACACACCCCTTAATACCCACAGGAACCTTCCAGACTGTAGGTAGGTATCTGTGACCCCTAGAGCCCCACAAAGTCCCTCGGGACCCCTACAGCATGGATGTTTGTATCTGTGACCGACAAAAACCGCCTAAGCTACCCAGGGCCACCTACCATCAGGATGTAGGTATCTGTTCCCCCCCCCCAAACACACCTAATCCCCCCGGAACCCCTCCAGCCTAGATGTAGGTATCTCTGACCCCACGAATCCGCTAAGACATGACAGGACCCCTCCAGCATCGACATAGGTATCTGTGCCCACACAACCCTCCTAAGACCCCCAAAACCCCTCCAGCCTAGACGCAGGTATCTGTGCCTAGCATGAACCCCCTAAGGTCCCTAGGACCCCTCTTGCCTGGATTAATGTATCTGTGCCCCTTACAAACCCCTAAGCCCCCCCCCAGGATCCCTATAGACCGGACGTAGATATCTGTGCACCCTCACGAACCCACTGATCCTCCCAGCGACCCCTACAGCATGGAAGTAGGTATCTGTACCCCAAAATTCCCCAAAGCAACCCCAGGACCCCTACAGCCTCGATATAGGTATCTGTGCCCCCGCACAACTCCCTAATACCCCCAGAACTCCTCCAGCCTGGACGTAGATATTTGTGACTTCCAGGAACCCCCAAAGCCCTCCCCAGGACTTCTCCAGTCCCTACATAGGTATCTCTGCCCCCCACCAGCCTTCTAAGACCCATAGGGCCCCCACCAGCCTGGTTATAGCTATGTGTACGCCACACAAACCCCCTAAGCTCCCCAGGGCCCCCTCCAACCGGTACGTAGGTATCTGCGCAACCACAAACCCTTAAGTCCACCAGGGACCCCTCCAGACCATACGTAGGTTTCTGTGACCCTTACCAACTCCTTAAACCCCCAGGGACCACTACAGCATGGACGTATGTATCTATGCTCACCACAACCCCCTAAGCCATCCAGGGACCTCTCCAGCCCTGACGTAGATATTGGTGCCCCTCATGAAGCCCCTAATGCCCACCAGAATGTCTCCAGCCTGGACGTAGCTATCTGTGCCCCCCATGACCCCTAAGTCCCCCAGGGATCTCTACAGCCTCTACATAGGCGTGATGCTCTGTGCATTACCCTGCATGGCCACATGTTGTCACTGTTCCTCTATGAGAGAAATGCTCTGTGCATTACTCTGCGTACCACATGGAATCACTGTTGCTCCATCCAGGAAATGTTCTGTGCATTTTCCTGCATGGCCACATGGTGTCACTGTTGCTCCATGCAGGAAATGCTCTGTCCATTACCTGGTGTGGTCACAAGGCGTCAATGTTGCTTTATGCGGGAAATGCTCTGTGCATTACCCTGTGTGGCCACATGGTGTCACTCTTGCTCCATGCAGGAAATGCTCTTTGCATTACCCTGTGTGGCCACACGGTGCCACTGTTGCTCCATGCAGGAAATGCTCTGTGTATTACCCTGTGTGGCCACACGGTGTCACTCTTGCTCCACGGGGGAAATGCTCTGGGCATTACCCTGTGTGACCACATGGTGTCACTGTTGCTCCACGGGGGAAATGCTCTGTGCGTTACCCTGCATGGCCACACAGTGTTACTGTTGCTCCATGCGCGAAATGCTCTGGGCGTTACTGTGATGGAGTGGGGACTGTCTGTGTGGGGGATGGGAGAGCAGCGGGTGACTTTAGGTGAGGGACAGGACCTAAGCCTGTAACTTAAGCTACGCAGCGGGGAAGGGGTCAGCACCTTTTCCCAGGAAGCTGAATAAAGGAAGGGGCTGGCTGGAGGGAGTTAGTTCAGTTTTGGTTTGGAGCCGGGTTGTTGGAATTCAGGGAATCCCAAACTGGGAACTAAGCTTCCTGAACCCCCAGAAGGACTCGATTGAGGGGTCCTGGTTGTGCCCAAAAGCCCTGCTGTATCCTTCATTCCTGTTGGCCAAAAAAACCTTCTGTTTTACTGGCTGGCTGAGTCACTGTGTGTCCCAGGAAGAGGGGTGCAGGGCCAGATTCCACCACACTACGTTACACCCCCTAAGTCCCTCTGGGACCCCTGCAGCCTGGACGTATGTATCTATGCTCACCACAACCCCCTAAGCCATCCAGGGACCTCTCCAGCCCTGACGTAGATATTTGTGCCCCTCATGAAGCCCCTAATGCCCACCAGAATGTCTCCAGCCTGGACGTAGCTATCTGTGCCCCCCACGACCCCTAAGCCCCCCAGGGATCTCTACAGCCTCTACATAGGCGTGATGCTCTGTGCATTACCCTGCATGGCCACATGTTGTCACTGTTCCTCTATGAGCGAAATGCTCTGTGCATTACCCTGCATGGCCACATGGTGTCACTGTTTCTCCATGCAGGAAATGCTCTGTCCATTAGCTGGTGTGGTCACAAGGCGTCAATGTTGCTCCATGTGGGAAATATTCTGTGCGTTACAGTGCGTGGCCACATGGTGTCACTGTTGCTCCATGCAGGAAATGCTCTGGGCATTACTGTGATGGAGTAGGGACTGTCTGTGTGGGGGATGGGAGAGCGGGGGGTGACTTTAGGACCGGACACGTGCTCAGCCTGTAACCTGAGCTAGGCGGGGGGAGGGGTCAGCACCTTTGCCCGGGAAGCTGGACACAGGAAATGGCCAGCTGGAGGGAGTTGGGTTAGTTCAGTTTCGGTTTTGGTCTGGGTGGTTGGAATTCAGGGATTCCCAAACTGGGAACTAAGTTTCCTGAACCCCTAGAAGGACTTGATTGTGGGGTCCTGCTTGTGCCTCCAAGCTCTGCTGTATCCTTCGCTCCTGTTGTCCAATAAACCTTCTGTTTTACTGGCTGGCTGAGAGTCACTGTGAGTCCCAGGAAGAGGGGTGCAGGACCGGACTCCGCCACACTCCGTGACAGACCCTAAGCCCCTCCGAGACCCCTGCAGCCTGGACGTAGGTATCTGTGCCTCCCACCAAACACCTAAGACACTCAGAGATCCCTCCAGCCTGAACTTAGGTATCTGTGCCCCCCACAAACCCCCTAAGCCCCCGAGGGACCTATACAGCCAGAACATTGGTATCTGTACCCCATATAGACTCCATAAGCCCCTTGCAACACTCCAGTGTGCACGTAGGTATATGTGCCCCTCAGAAACCCTCTAAGCCCCCAGGAACCCCTACAGCCTGGACATAGGTATTTGCACTCCCACAACCCCCCTAACCCCCCCCTCCCGGGACATCTGCAATCTGGACGTAGATATCTGTGCCCCTCACGAAACCTCTAACCCCCCCTGGGAACGATACAGCCTGGACATACGTATCTGTGCCCACTCGAACCCCTAAAACCCACTGGTACCCCTACAGCCTGGACATCATAGGTGTCTTTGGCCCCCACAAATCCCCTAAGACTCCCAGGATGCCTCCAGCCTGGACGTAGGTATCTTTGCCCCCCACTAACCTCCTAAGCCCCCCTGGTAACCCTACAGCCTGGATGTAGGAATATGTGCCCCCCACGAACCCTCTAAGCCCCCATGGGACCCCTAGAGCATGGAGATTGGTATCTGTGTCCCCCCCAAACTCTCTAAGCCCCCCAGGGACCGCTATGGCCTGGACATAGGTATCTGTGCACCCCAAGGCCCCTAAGATCCCCCGGACCTCTGCAGCCTGGCTGTAGGTGTGACGGTGCTGCCCGTGGGAGCCAGCTCAGCTCACTCAATCAGAGTGAATTGCAAACAAAACAGGGCAGACAAATCCCAAACGCTGCTGGTTATTTCAATACTTAGATTTACCAAGCCAGCACAAAACAGCTTCTGTAGTACCTCACTGGTTACTTAGAAGTTTAAACCACGCACTTCCCTTAAAGTACCCTGCCTCAGGCCTCCGTCCAGACACACCTGTTAGATATCATGATGATTCCTGAAAATCTTACTTCATCATATAAAAGAAAAGATTCTTCCGATCCCAAAGGATCAGCCACATAACCAGGTTCAATTATAACTTAGATTTTACCTAAAATACATGCTATCGCCAATTCTTATTAACTAAGCTAAAATTTATTAGAAAAGAAAAGAGAGAGAGTGAGTGTTGGTTAAAAGACTCATAGACATATAGACTTGAATTCAATTTTTGAGGTTCAGATACAAAGTAGAGATGAGCTTGTAGTTGCCAAAAGTCCTTTTAGAAATAGTCCATAGGTTATAATCCAATGTCCATATTCAGGGTGGCTCCAGTCAATGACTGGGGATCTCAGTCCTTGTGGCTTAAGGTTTCCCCCTCTTGAAACCCAAAGCAGATCTGAGATGAAGAAGGATCGTGTCCCAGGTTCTTAAACATTTCCAGCAGCCTTTCAGCCTGAGAAAACAATAGGCTTAACTCTTCTTCCAAACATCCTGGCAATTAGTACATCCATCAAACAGTTCAGATACAGATTACCACAACCTTCAAAGAGACACAGACAATAATACTATTTCACTCAAGTATCATCATAAATGTTAATATTCTTTTTTTGCTCTTTGAATTAAAACTAGAGCAATAGACAAGACTTGTTTGCTGACATCACAAGACCTGAGCAAACACCTCCCCTTCTACCTCCAACACTGCAGACTTGCATTTCAAAGCTCTGTTCATTTACATATCTTGTTAACCAGTTTTTAAGGTTCACCCACGGGTCAGGTCAGTCGGTGAGGTGAGTTAATTAACTCTTTCTGGCCCTGTCACCTTTCAATGAGATATTAGATTATACTTATGTCAGGGACTCTAACCCAGACGGCAAAGTTCGTTGTCTGACCGCGAGAGAGACAGGCAACACCAGCAAGGTCCGATCAAAAGCTCTTTATTGACAAGTGCACGCATCAATAGAGAGCAGCTCGTCTCCAGAGAGAACCAGCCTGCTCTTTACATCTTAGTATAAGCCTATATAGACAGTTCCGTCGCGTCATAAATTATTCACTGGAGCAACCCACCCCCTTCTTCTAACTACTAGAAACTAGACACCTTTAGTATACATGCATGCTTAAAGTTAGAAACGTAGGGGAGTTAAAAACAAACAAAGAACAAAACCAGGGAGCGAAAACAAGGAGGCTGGGAAACTAGGACTCTTATCAGTTCTTCGAAGGAGCTGCCCGAACACAGCACATCTGGTACTATGCCAGGAATGCAGCTTCTCTCTTATCTCACTTTTTCCCAGCGCTTGTGAGACATGCTGCTGCTTCTCAGTGTTTTCCACTCAGGGATTACCCACAAACCTCTGTTAGCCTGACTTTGGTCAGGTTGGCATACCTGGTTTTGTCTGCTATATCTTTATTCAGGCCTAACAATCCCCCCTTTGTCCCTAGAGGACCATAATGGGACTCTTGGGACACATATCCATTTAACAATTGTACGGGGGAGGCTAGTAAACCATGACCCAAGGTCTGAGTGGAGGTCCTTAAAACTAAAAGTGTGATCAAGAGATATAGCATGGAAAACAACAGCAACATTCTTAATAGCTTGTAAATCTTTGTCAATTAAGCCAGAGTGATTAACAGCAAAGCAACATTTTTCCCCAATGCGAGCACAAGCCCCTCTCTAATTCAGCATTCATGGCATTTAGCACACGTCTATTTTGCAAAGTTACTTCTGCTACTTCATCAGTCTTTCGTTGCAACTTTTGGAAAGCGTCTATTAATGCATTAGCTGGTTTTTTCAAGCTCTGCAGAAATATTTACAACTGCTCTCTTGAGCTTAGCCACCCACAATCCAGGAATGAGTGCACGGACAAAAGAGTGGAATCCTGTTTGTCTGACAACTAAGGGATTGGGGCACTGACTATAAATCAGTTAGGTATACCAAGTGGTCTAATTTCCCAGATGTTTTGGTGAATAATCTAGTCCCATGTGCATCCTCCCCATGGACCCGTCAGGATTCGGTATGTGGAAGCCCACACCCCCCAGTCCAAATGCTTGGAAGGAGCACTGTAAATGTTTACACTTTCACCCAGAAAGTCTTTAGTATATCTCCATGACCACAGATCAGATGGTACTCCTGATGTGTCTGTAAGGGCAGTGGGCCAAGTCTGGTACTCAAGATCACTCCAAATGGCCATCAGCTGGTCATTCAGGAAATTCTGAATGTCCAAACATACTAGATCCCACGGCAATGCCTTCCCAGCCTCAGTGATATTTAATACCATCTTTTCTTGGTGTAGTACTATATTAGATTTGTTATTTAACTATTTTCAGGTACTTTTAAAAGGCATTGACATTAATAGCATAGGAGGGGGTTACATTATTAGTCACTGGAATGGTTTCAATACAGGTAAAATTTCCAGTGGCAGAACAAACTCTTCGGGTACTTGTTATTTAAAATCCAATTAGAGAGAGCAATACATGCTGAAGAATTTATCCACAACACAGGGCACAGCCTGTAGAATAAACCCCAAAATCCAATCAATACCACATTCCCAAGCATGGGTCCCTCAAATTTTTTCTGCCAGTGTACAATTCTTTGTTTCTTCACCGGGGTCAGTTCTTAATGTCCTTTCTAGTCAGGAATTCCTGGACTTTAGCAATTTCAGTGGAGGGAGTGTTCCTTCTTCTTTCCCAAAACAGTCTTGGTGCAGCATCGTATAGGGGAGAGGTTACTAGCACATCACCCTGTAATGGTTTTGCTTTTTCTAGAAGAATTCAAAGGCACAGTAGATCTGTCAGTGGATAAGGGAGAGGCTACTAGCACTTCACCTTGTACTTTTTCCCTACTGTCCAGAAGGCACAGTGGAGCTAGAAGGTAAAACAGGCTAATCATCATTAGGAGAATTCTCCAAATGTGGAGGGGTCTTTTTGCAGTGAGAATCTTGGGTCCAAGCAGTCAGTCTTTGGTACTTCACAGCGGTGTTGGTAGTCATCAGGACTTAAGGGCCTTTCCAGCATGGAGCCAAGGCAGTCTTTCGTTGGTGGACCTTTACATCAATCCCGTCTCCTGGTTCCAAGGAGTGGCAGGGCTGCTAGGGTCTTTGGGTAGCGCTTCCTTACCTGTGAGAAAAAAAACTTAACACATTTCATTAGTGCCTGGCAGTGTTTTTCAGATCTCATAGCTGCATGGGCAAATTCAAGCCCTCCTTTTCCTGGTTGTTAACCAAGTCTTAACTGTGAGCAGTGTCCTTGAATGGAGTCAGTGTCTTATCTATAGCCTGAGCTTGCTATTTTATTTTATTTTATTTTTTCAGTTAATTCATTCTGTTCTTTGTGCTTCTTCCTTTCTTGGCTTCTTTTAACCTGCAAAGGAAACTTTCACTTTTTACTTATAAACCTTTTTCCCAACAATGAACACCTACACATTGTCATTATACAGTACATTAGTCTTATTATTTAATATATGCCACACACACCCTTTTACTAAAATAACCTTATTACAGAGCTTTCGAGCAACAAGCCAGGACAAGCACACCCACTTTGAGGAGTTCACTTAATACAACCTCTAGTCCAATAGCCTTCCACCATCCCCAGCCCTCTGGCTAGAAATCTGAGGTAGCCAGAAAGATCCCATGTACAATATGGGGAGTGGGTTAACTTTTCATGTCCTTGCTTTCAAAGACTGTTGGTATGCAAATTTTAACAAAAATTTTTGCAATTAACAATTTGACCAATAAAGTTTCTTTTCCTTACTTAAGGAAATGCATTAGACTTTAGTATATCACATTCTCCTGATTTATCTAAACACTTTGTATTCCAAGTTGAACAAAACAAGTATCTGCATTTTAATTTAACCTTTTTGTTTGATTTTAAACTAGATTATTTTATAAAAATATTAAACACAAAAATTCCGGCCACAAGACAAACACCACAAGACAGAACATAGAACACAAAACATAATTTCTATTGTGCCAGTAAATGCATGGTACGTTGAATGCTGTTTAGCTGGCATCAGTTTTCTCTGATTATCTGAAAGACAAAAAAACAGAGGTCTACCCCTTCTGGGCAGACAATCATTGCTTAAAATAGACAAATACCCTTGTTGATTTCAGGAAAAACAGAGGAATTATCCCATATTTTATGTGTTTCATAGGCAGCCCAGGTTTCAGTGGCTCCTACCTTATCAGTTAGATAATTTGCATGAATACAGATGCTTTCTGGCTTGCTTTTTACTTTTAACTCTTGCTTTCAAACACTGAAAGAAAACATCACTACTTATAGTGCCCTTACAGCCTAATAAAATTTCAATTACATAGCACTATATACATTCTTCAGCTAATTTAACTAAATTCTAAATGATTGCAATTAACAATTTCTTTGCCTCAATTTATTTACAAACATTTCAAAGACACCAAGAACTTTCCTCTTTAGCATTTTTACAAAGTTCAACTGCTGTTTCCTCCAGCAACTACAGAGTTAACTTCTCACTCTCCCTTAAATCACTTGCTTGTCTCCCAACAGCCACTTTTATCAACTCAAATCACCATTCCAAGTAAGCTCTGGGTATTTGAAATCCCCATGCTTACACTTACTTACTCCTTCCTTCCACTACACCCTTAAAGTTTTCCAACCTGTTTTCCAATCTCTCTGTCTGTTGCCTGCCCGCCTGGGCCCGATCCTGCTTTTCTCACTGAACCGTCTCTTCCATAGGCACCAACTACTTCCACTACCAGTTTAGCTAGGAGGGTGGGCTTCTCAACTAGCCCCCCACCCCTCCTGGTCTCTTCCCTTAAACATTCTTACTCACAAGACTACCCGAGTCCTCCTTCATGAGGCTTGCCACCTAGACGAAGACACATGGCCCATTGGGCAAAGGCCATTTACTTAACATATAATTTGAAGGACTACTCTTAGAGGGTTTACCCAGAGACTCATTCATCTGTTTGACACTTAAACAGAAAAGAGAATTACACAGAGAGCAGAGGGAAATACAGTCTAAGCCAGACTTTCCCACTTCTATACACTGACCGCTACAGGGGACAGGACAGAAGGATCTCAATTTAACCTCAGAGCTGTCTCGCACACATGGCTTCCACTCCGAGGAATTACGAACAAGAGGTTCAGTTCCACCCACACTCCTAACACCCAAATGAACAGAGAAAAAAAACAACAACAGTAACGGGTTAAATAGAACAGAACCAGAACCAGATAGTGTTTCCTTATCCTATTAGGACTCACTTTTACTCATGCAGTTCTCAGCATATAACACCAACAGTACCAAGCAAAGCAAACACAAAATAACAAGGGTAAAACAAATAGATGGTGCAAATTCTGCAGGGCTCCCCCCTTCTTAATTGCTCACCAAACTGTGACAAATTTCTGTTACCAATCTATCCCTCATGTCAGATGATCAGGCTGACACTACAGGATCGTTGGGGGAAGATAAAGAAAGCACACCATATAACTGAATTTTAAAGCTTCATTAATAAAATAATAAAACAACAACGGAGAGTGTTGGGAACGCTCCCACATCACTCAGGAAAATATTAATGCCCCAAGCCCGAAGCTCCTTTCATACTTACACACGTACGTCCAGACTGGCCACTTCTGTGTATAATGTTCAGAGGAGGGGGAGAGGTGGAAGGGAGATTATCCTGTATACAGCTTGTCCAGAATTTCCAACATGCTTCTGCTCTTGGGAGGGCTGTTCTTTTACACCCTGGAATCTCCTGCGGCGTCTCTTTCAGAGATTCCAGTCCAGGTCGGCTGCCTGTGGCTTCTTTGGTGTCACCAAGCCACACCGACTCCAGGGTCACAAAGGCACACTGTTGGATCTTACTGGACAGTTAAGCTTTGCAAATATAATTTCAGTTCTGTAACTTGTATTTCCTTTGCTTCGCCTCTGTCTATATTTTTTCCTTCACAGCCAGCTGGGGCCGAAAGCAGCCCCTCCCTGCACCAAGCACAGTCCGCGCCGATTCCTGACCCTGAACGCAGAGCACCCCCCTCCTTCCATCCCGGGGCCAAGATGATTTTTAAATTAACCTGTTCCTTATGTCTTTTTCTTTCTTTTTCTCTTTCCCATTAAACATTCTAGTAGCAATGCTAACTACTTCAGACAAACTTTTCCCTTGCGTACCATCTGGATGCTTTCTAAATCTTTTGCAATATCCTTTTCACATTGTGACATGAAAACCATTTTAACCATCTCCTTTCCATGATCAGTTTCAGGATTTAAATTCCCATGCTTTTTAACTTCACAAATCAGTCGAGCACAAAAGTCAGAGAGGTGCTTATCTGGATGCTGAACACAAGCAGTCACCTTGCTCCAATTTGGAGTAGCCTCCCCTGCATCTCTAATACCATTCAAAACAGCTTTTAAAAATCCATCCAACTTTGTCTTTTGAGCTGGATTATTGGGATTCCAGTTAGGGTCAGTAATTAGCCAAGGTGCATTCAAATGAGCTGCAGATTTTTCTTTTACTTTTTGTCTTTCATCTTCTGTCATGAGAGTATCTAATAACTGATTTACATTTGCCCAAGTGGGCACATGAGTGAAAAAGATTGTGCAGAACATTCTTTCCACTGCCTCAGGATTGTCTCATAAGTGAGGCATAGTGCACTGCCAGTTAAACAAATTTGAAGTTGCAAACAGGGTATGGGTAAAACCATCTCATGTTCCCCAGCAACCAGTAGAACCAGATAAGTTCTCAATGAGGCTTGTAATATCAGAGGTGTCTCAGAAACATTCTCTCTCATGGAGTTAAGTAACCTAGTGGGGGTCCACAAGGGCAAGGACAAGGGCTGCTGTAATATTGGGGGTGTTTGAAAAGCAGTCCCTGACCAAGTTTGCAAAAGGCTGGCTGGAGGCTGCACAGAGGGGGTGAGGCTGCCTGATTCCTCTGAAGATGAGGGAACATCACTCTGAGCTCCCCCTTGATTCTCCTCTGTCCCTGAACTGTCCCTAACCTCCTTTTGAATCCTTGCACTCCATCAGACGGGGAAGAACAGGAACAAAATTGTCCTCCTCCCGGTGCGGCTCTGGTGCATATGGTGGGTGATTTTTTTACAAGAGCTCTCCATACAAACAGCTTCAAAAGCTACCCATCCCTCCATGGGTTTATAATTATACCATACAAACAAGTAATCCATTTGTCTCGGCCTAAGATCAACCAAAATATCCCTTAAGGAGTTCCTCCTATCTGTGGAAAAGGTTTCACCCACCGGCCAGTCTCTAGTTGGGGACAAATGAAAGGTAAATGATGGCCATTGGATCCAACACAGATTTCTCATCTTAAATTTAACTAGATCAGCTGTCTCAGAAATCTCTTTCCAATCTCTAAGTATCAGAGACAACGGGGCATCCCCCGGGCACTTACTGCCAACTTGTCTCATTTTAATGAAGGGACTCTAACCCCTCTTCATGAAGGGACTCTAACCCCTCCTCCCCGGGTCGAGGTAAAGGGACTCTAACCCCCACCTCCCCGCATCGAGCGCTTGCTTACCTCTCCAGGGACTTGAACACCTGGACTGAAACTCAAACCCAGGCTGGGACTCTAACCCAGACAACTTGGATCCTGTGCAAACCTGGACTGGGACTCTAACCCAGACCTGGACTGGGACTCTAACCCAGACCTAAGTAGTCAGGGACTCTAACCCCGACAACCTGGACCCTACTCAATGGGTAGGTGGACGTTGCTGGATTTCCAAGAGTTTCAGCTGGTTCACAGAACACGCCTTATCGCCAACGCAGCGATCAGATCACCAGGCAAGGCTCCTCTAAACTGGAGGATGCGCGCTGCGTTGCCTCAGGGTCCGATCCCCCGCCGGAGAGTCAGACGGGTCCCGGCGGAGTCGCCAAAGATGTCAGGGACTCTAACCCAGACGGCAAAGTTCGTTGTCTGACCGCGAGAGAGACAGGCAACACCAGCAAGGTCCGATCAAAAGCTCTTTATTGACAAGTGCACGCATCAATAGAGAGCAGCTCGTCTCCAGAGAGAACCAGCCTGCTCTTTACATCTTAGTATAAGCCTATATAGACAGTTCCGTCGTGTCATAAATTATTCACTGGAGCAACCCACCCCCTTCTTCTAACTACTAGAAACTAGACACCTTTAGTATACATGCATGCCTAAAGTTAGAAATGTAGGGGAGTTAAAAACAAACAAAGAACAAAACCAGGGAGCGAAAACAAGGAGGCTGGGAAACTAGGACTCTTATCAGTTCTTCGAAGGAGCTGCCCGAACACAGCACATCTGGTACTATGCCAGGAATGCAGCTTCTCTCTTATCTCACTTTTTCCCAGCGCTTGTGAGACATGCTGCCACTTCTCAGTGTTTTCCACTCAGGGATTACCCACAAACCTCTGTTAGCCTGACTTTGGTCAGGTTGGCATACCTGGTTTTGTCTGCTATATCTTTATTCAGGCCTAACAATTATAATGTCACAGTCTCGGTGAGTTGACTGCTGCAGCTCCCCGTAGACTCTGCCTGCGCCTCTCACCGAGCTGGAGTACAGCAGGCGAGGGGAGAGCACTCAATGTATTGCATCTACACTATATGCGATATATCAACCGCTGCTGGATCGATCGCTGCCCACCGATTCGGCAGGTTGTATAGACATACCCCGAGTATCTGGTGATCGGAGCTGGACCCCCGAGGGGGACACATTGAAGGAACTCAGGGGTTAAGGTGCCTCTATTGTCAACTGTCAGGGCTGCTGTGGCTCAGAGGAGGGTGCCTGACTGCCTGGCAGGCTTAGGCGCCGCAAGCCTTGGAGGTGGGAGAAGTGAAGCGGCCACGGCATGCTCGGGGTGCTCGTGCTCGGAGCAGGGGTGAGCTCGGGCGACGGGGGTGCCGCAGGGCACAGCAGGAGAGTTGCCACAAGAGGGGAGCCTCAGGGTGGAGGGGGGAGCTGCCACGGGTGGGGCGCCTCAGGGCAGGGGTGCGGGGGGGGGAGGGTACAAGGTGGAAGTTTCGCCTAGGGCATGAAACTTCCTTGCAACGGCCCTGCCCCACGCCCTGCCTGCAGCCAGCCCTGCACCCCCTGCCCTGCCCTGCCGGCAGTCAGCCTCTGTCTCCAGCCAGCCCTGCACCTTCTGCTTTGCCTTCACCAGCCGCATCCTCCCTGCCCTGTCTCCAGCCAACCCCTGATGCACCCCCCTGCCTGAAGCCAGCCAGCCACGGAGCCCTTGCCCTGCCTGAAGCCAGACCCTACCTCCAGCCAACCCCACATCCACTGGTGCCCTGCACTTCCCAGGGCAGTAACCCTGCACATCTGCTTCAATGAGGGGGGCAGGGAGCAGCTGGGACCCACACATGTGCACACCCTAGGGTGACCAGACAGCAAGTGTGAAAAATCGGGACGGCATGGGGGGTAATAGGATCCTAGATAAGACCCCAAAATTCGGACTGTCCCTATAAAATTGGGACATCTGGTCACCACAGCACACCCCCAGGACTCCTGAGTTCCATTGCTGGGTTTCCTATTGGTTCCTCTGCTGGTTGTTTTCCTTTTCCTGGGGACTTTGGGCAAGTTGCTCCCCACTCTCGGGCTCTGTCCCCAGCAGTCAAATGGGGATTTCATACCTTCCCGCTATTGGAAAGTGCTGGGAGAATCCCCCAGCAAAAGCTGCTCTGACAGTGCTAAGCAGCATCTGACCATTCAAGGTCGGAGCTCACTGCCCAGGAGGAGTGCTTGGCTCTGGGGTTTCACTTCAGCCCAGTGTAGAGAGAGAGCCCTAACCATGGAGTTTGGCTCAAGAAGACCAAGTCTCCAATTTGTTAAGGGTGTTTTGAATTTCAATCCTGTGCTCCAAAGTGCTTGGTGTCAGTTGTAAACTTTAGGAGCATGCTCTCCCCTCCATTTTCCAAATCATTCATGAAAATATAGAATAGTACCTGACACCGGACTGATCCCTGCCAGACCCACTAGGTTCACCCTCCCCGTTGGGCAGCTAAACATGGAGAAGGGCTCCTGGAGTCTTGGCTTTCAACCAGCTCTGCACCCACATTACACTGATTGCAGCTGGACTACATTTCCCTCGTTTGCTTCTGAGAATGTCCTATGGGACTGTGTCGAAAGCCTTAGTAACACCAAGCTAGATCCCATCTATTGTTTACTCACCTCTACCAGGCCCAGAACCCTGCCAAAGAAGGAAAGAGGATTGGTTTGGAACGATTTGTTCTTGACAATTCCACGCTCACTAGTCAGAAGAACCAAATCATCCTGTAGGTGCTGCTGACAAACTGAGTGTTTAAGAATGTATTGCAGGATCTCTCCAGCTATGGCAGTCAGGCTAGCTAGTCTGTAAGTCCCAGAGGTCTTTTTGTTCTCCTTTGAAAGATAGGTCCTGTCTTGTTCATGGATGGGAAGATGTTCTTTTTCAGGGGTCTCAGACGAGAACTGGGGCACAACACCTGGTTTGTTAAGGCCACAAAAACGGAGGCAGGAACCTCTTCTCTGCTGCTGGCAAAGAACCACAGGTACCTAAAAGATAGGGACTCACATCTTTGAATGGGCTTTAAAAAGGCAGTGGTTAATAAGTTTGGCCCCGACCATTTCTTGTTTCCACAGACTAGACATTTTAGCAAACTTTAGAATTCCTTGGTGCTAAACACTGTGAAACTCCCCTTTCTCCTTCACAGAGGGCTTTAATACCCCTTATCTCACTTGGGCTCTAAACTGTCCATAGTTCGAGAACTGTTCCTGTTCCGATTGGACAGATGGGAGAAGGGAAGTGACCTACCCAAGGCCTACACAACAAGGCGATGGCAGAGCCAGAAAGAGAAGCAACCAGTTCTGACTCCTGTTCTAACAGATGAAAACACCCCAGAGCCCAGGAATCGAGATGGTGGGAAAATTTCATTCAAACCGTTTCTGTCCGAAAATCCCATTTAGACTAAACCAGTTTGTTTCTCAAAATCATAACAAGTGGGATGAAAGATCTTTGCAAAAATATTTTCTTGCAAAACAAAAGCATCTCCTCTTTGTCAGAGTGTGTTAAATTGTCTCCTCGCACACAAAGAGGAGACACTTACATCTCAACCATTAGATAAGATGCTTCAATCTGAGCTAAGTCGTTGCTACTATTAACAAATTCAAAATAAAAAAATACAAATAAAATAGACGATTTCAGCTAATCTATTATGTCATAATCTGGGAAACTTCATATTATGCACTACTTCTAGTGACACTCCCAAATGGATCCGCATCCTTCACCCACCATGAGGTAGGTAAGAGCGGATCATTATTATCCCTACTTGAAAGAGGGAGAAGCTCAGGCTGAGAAAGGAGAATTGACTTGTCTTAGGTCACACAGCCCGTCAGAGGCAGTGTTGGGAATAGGACCGAAGAGCCCTGATTTTCAAACAAACCATCGGATCTTGAATTTCAGACACTGAATGACCTGAATACTGTGCTCTCAGATGAGCTCCAGACCAACAACAGTGACAGTAATTATTCAGCAAGTATTTGAGGAGAACTGCAATGTTAGAGGGAATCATCAACTGCTCAGAGACAATTAATGCAGAGAAGCAGCAAAATTAATCAAAGATAGAACTGGTTCTGACTTATTTACTTGATCTTAAAAGAGAACAACAAGGACCTGAGTCTCCTCCCTGTCAACATCCCCCTGCTCAACCAATCAGGGTAGAGACGGAGGACGGGAGGCTGAGGGTTATCACCAGAGAGCCCAAAGGAGGGCCCAGGTCACCGGTGGGGATCACTGCCCGAGCACTATTTCAGTCCCACATTTTTGGGTGGACCTTCCATAGTGGGAGCTGCAGAGGACTTCCCTGCAACACACACACACACACCTCCGTCCTGTTGTTGGGAAGGGAACAGGAGAAAGGACAAAAGAAGCAAGAGAAGAAGAGGAGGGAGGGATGGAGGAAGAGGTGAAACAAAAAGGACAAACCCTAATGTCCCCAGCGATTCTAAGGGACAAAATCCCAGGTGCGCACTAAAATTCTGCCTCCTTAAGCTAGTGTTTTCCATGCCTAGAATTCACTTGTCACCAGATAGATCAGACTGAACAGGTTTTAAACCTCCAGGAGGCTCTTACCTTCTAAACAGGGACGGCTGTTTTCTAGTAAAATCACTACAAGGGAAGGAGGAAACTCGAAAGAGGTTCCTCCTGGCGCTCACGTCCATGACCCCAAATAATCTCTCAGTCCTCAAAGAGAGACCTGGAGAAGGAAACGTGCTGAAGCAAAGCCACAGAGGTCTCTGAGGTTTCCCTGGCCCCTCGCCCCTGTCCTGCCTGGCTGATGTCAGCATCTCTCTGTGAGGTCACCACCTCCCCACCACCTTTGACCAATAGTCTGAGGTCCTGCAAACGGCCTTTGTGATGTCACTGCCACACCCCTCCCTTGCTGGGCTAATGTCCTGCCCCTGGCCAGGCACTTTGGAGGTTTGAGCTACTCCCTGTGGATCACCCCACTCAAGGAGCGTTCGTTCTAGGCAGCAAGCTGGCTAGACAGGAAAACATCAGACGCTGCTCCCAATGCTACACTCAGTTTTTCAGAAATTAGTCGACTTCATGGTCAGAAGACACCATTAGAGCATCTAACCTGCATATCACAGGCCTCCTGTATGACATAACAGCTACTTTGGGGGCAAACACATTCCAGAAAGGCATCTAGTCTTCATTAAATGACATCAGGAGATGGTGAATCCACCACTTTCCTTGGTAGCTTGCTCCTGTGGTGAATCATCCTCGCTGTTGACTATTGTGCCTCAGTTGTAATATGAATTTGTCTCTTTTCACTTTCCAGCCATTGGGTCTTGTTATGCCTTTCTCTTTCTCTGGATCCCTTTGGAACACCCACAGCTGGTGTTTGCTTGAGGAGAGAAGCAGCCGGGTGGGCACGGGGGAGGGGGGGTCTGTTTTGGATCAGCGGCTTATCTGGTCTGTGAGGAAAAGAACAAAGGCGGCTATTTGCATTTAGTGAATGAGAGAGGGGTGGGGGAGGAGGCTTGAACTTGCCCGGCAGGGAGCTGACACAGTGTCAGCTCCAAAAATCCACTCGCTCTGTCTCCCCCACGCTCCGTGTCACACTCCACCCCACCCTCCTCTTTTGAAAAGCACATTGCAGCCACTTGAATGCTGGGATAGCTGCCCATAATGCACCACTCCCAACAGCGCTGCAAATGTGGCAATGACAGAGTGCTGGTAGCTGTCAGTGTGTCCACACTGCAGCGCTTTCCCTAAACAACTGTAGGAAGACAGCTTTAACGCCCAGCGCTGGACAGCTGCAAGTGTAGCCAAACCCTCTCTAAGCCTACCCCTTATGAGAACAGCAGGGACTAGCATGACTAGATGTCCCGATTTTTGGGTCTTTTTCTTATATAGGTGCCTATTAACCCCACCCCCATCCCAATTTTTCACATTTGCTGTCGGATCACCCTAGCAGGGGTTGCACACAGGGCTGCATTAACCTTCAGGTGCTGAGGTTTCCCTCTCTCCATTCCCAGAGCCTGTGATCAGGAAACAGACATCAGGGCTCCCAGGTGCTGCACAGACCATGACTGAGATCAGACCCCATATTATGCAAGGTGCTGTACAAACCCTGGGCAACACTGAGACACCCAGGAGGTTCCCCTCAATTTCCCTGAGCCTCTGCTGCCCAACTTCTTCTGAATCCCTCTGGCTCACCCCCCCCCACAAAAAAAACCCACTTTTCCAAACAGTCCTTCTTTCCTTGCCCCCTGATTCTGGTTTCACACCCTGGGACCAACTCCACTCTTTGTCTCTCCCCCTCCAGGTGAAGCAGAGATGGAGGCAACTTCAGCCACTGGAGTCAGCCTCAGCGAGCACTGCAGCCGGCCCCGGGGGAGGGGGGGTTTTTGCAGACACAGGAAGGGAGCAGGGGGTGCTGGGAAGAAGGCGGCAGGAGAACAAAGCTCAGAGACCCAACATGGAGAAATTCCAGGAGGCGGGGCTCTGACACATCCCAGGTGCGGAAAGCTCCTGGGGGTGGGGCTCTGGCTCAGCTCGGGGGCAGGGGAGCTCCTCGGGGCGGGGCTCCAGCACAGAGCAGGGGCGGGGCAGCTCCTGGGGGCGGGGTTCCAGCACAGAGCAGGGGCGGAGCAGCTCCTGGGGGTGGGGCTCTGGCACAGCCCGGGGGCGGGCCAGCTCCTGGGGGCGGGGCTCTGGCACAGCCCATGGGCAGGGCTGCTCCTGGGGGCGGGGCTCTGGCACATTATGACGCGGAGCCCGGCTGTACAGCTGCTTCCTGGTTCTCCACGTGCTGCCAGCAGCGCTGGAGCTGCCCGAGCCGCAGCCGGAGCCGCTGTTCTCAGCTGCAGCCAGGATCTGCCCCCGGCCCCGCTGGGATCCAGGTGGGGACAGAGACTGGCGCCCGGGGGTTCCCCTTGGTGTGGCTGGCGGGGGCGGGAGGGGAGAAGCCGGAGCTGCAGGCGGGGGAAGGGCGGTGGGACATTGTGACCCGGAGCCCCCGGGGAATGAGAGGCGCTGGGGGGCAGGAAAGTGACTCTGCCCCAGGGAGCCTGGGAGAAGACTTGAAGGCGCCTCGGCCCCAGTGGAGCTGCAGGAGGATCCGCCTGCCCGGCCCGCTGGGATGGGGGGGCCGGGGCCCGGCCATCGTGTGGGGGGGAGGGGCGGACCCCGGGCCAGGCGAGGGGGGCGGTGTATTAAATCCCTCCCCATAGCAATGTGCTACTCCCGGGCACTGCGCATGCCCAGTAACAGCCGCTGAAGCCGCTGCCCTTCCCCCTGCCCGGACCAGCCGTAACGTTCCGCCGGGCGCTGGGGGCGGGGCTGGAGCGGGGCGGGGGAGTAAAAGGGAGCGTGGGAGGGGCGGGCGCAGAGCAGGAAATTGATGGGCGGGGGAGGTCAGGCAGCTGGAGGCAGGGATCGTGGGGGGCTAAAGGGCACAATCCGGGCTGGGGGGAGGAGCAGGAGTTGAGCTCAGGGTGAGGCGCTGGCAGAGCCCCCCCTTTGGTGTCAGGGCGGAGGTGTCGAGGGGGGAGGAGAAGCCGGAGTTGCAGGTGGGGGAGGTCACTGGGGTGGGGGTGTAGATCTGTCTCTGTGCAGCCAGGACATTCCCGGGGTGGGAGGGAGGTGAGTTAACTGGATCCTGTCCCAGTTTTTGCCACTTCCTCCCACACACACATTCTCTCAAGATTTCCCCTTTTCTCTCTCATTATCACACGTGGCTATAAAATCCAGGGAGATTCTCCTCTCCCCTCCAATGATCAGCTCTCTAATTGCCTCTGATTTTCCCTTTTCTCTCCATACTTCTCAAAGCTCAATTTAAAATCACTCCGATGGGGGGTGGATTTTCCCACCCATTTTATCTGCAGCGATTTGTCCTTGTTTGGGTGGAAAATTGTTGCCCTGGGTCATTCCCCAGAACATGGCTCCCACTGGAGTGGGATGGAATGAGGCTGCTGGGGGCTCTTGGTGGGGGTAACCCTTTGGGATTCCCAACCTGGCAATCATGGTGTGGTGGGGGTTCTCTGGCCGGTGGGGCTTTGAGGGGTATCTGGGGTCCCTGGCCAGGGACTCTGGGGGCTGCGTCCCAGGGACTATATGATGGGATCCTGGCTGGGGGGTGTCTGGGGCCCCTGGCTGGGGGGTCTGGGCTCTGGGTACTAGGGGGTGTCTGGGGGCTGCTGCTAACCATGATCCTTCTCTCTGGTCAACTTGTACCAGAGTCCTGGCTCCTAGTCACCAGGTCACCAAGTCCATTCCCCAGTCACGTGCCCTGTCACTGTGATAACTTTCTGTCCACTTAGCAAACACTGTTAGTGTGAATTCACAGAATTTACTTTTCTCCTCTTTTGAAAACTGCAGGAACTTTCGGTTCCGTTTGGAAAATTTTTGCCCCCAGTCCTTGTCCTAGATCTGCGGGGGTGAGAAGGGAGTCAGCACTGCCACACGATAGTCTTTTCCACAGCGTTCTGAACTCATTCTTTCTGAAATCCGGTGTCATTGAGACCGTTGTTAATCCAGAGTCACTGTATGGAAAGACAAGGAGTGATTCCAGATGGACAGTGGGTCAAATGAGATCAGCCATTCTCCCTGTGAGGAGGGGCTCCCATTAGCTGCTCTCCCCAGAGAGCTAAAGGAGGGAAGCTGCTCATACACTCCGTCCCTCTCTGCTCAGGATATTGGGGTTCAGCTTCCTGGGTCAGATGCTGCAGCCTCCATTGTGATCTGGGAGACCAGGCTTGGCAGCTGCTGCTCCCCCAGTGGGGCTCTGTGCTGGGAAGTGACCTTAATTAAAGCTTCTTCTCTGCCCGGCCCAGGGGATGACTTTCTGCAGCTGGTCCTAGCCCCCTAGGGCAGTCCTGGGCCCTGTTACTACTAAATTCTGAGCCAGAGTCTCCAGGTAACTGAAAGACCTCAGGGAATGTCCTAGGGTCTGGCAAGAAAGTGACGCTGCACAAACACCACCACCTCATTTCTCCTCCCATTAGCGGTTGCCAGGAGGAAATCCAGCCATGGGAGAGCAAAGCCCCCAGGAATGGGACTGTCCCAGCCAGAGGGGCAGGGAGAGAGGACAGGGGAAGGAGAGGCTGAAAGGGGCAGTGGGAGAAATGAATGTGGGGGAGAGATTTCCAGCTCTCTAGTCCACCCAGACACATGTATTGCTGCATCCTGGGGCAGAACCACTTTCCAGTGAACAAAACAAGGATCAGACAGAGCAAAAGCCAGTTCCTGACTCCATATTCCCCCTGCTGGGGTGTGGCTGCCGTGGGGTCAGAGTCTGAGGGAATCCCCCACAGTGACTCCTTTGGTTCTGCTCTTATCTAGCCTTGTGTTCAGAGAAGGGGTGAGGGGAGAGAGAAGGGAGGTTAAAAATGTGTCTGTGGACTTAGCCTGGCAGGAGGGGCCAGGTCTAAATTGTAATAAACAGACTGAGCATTTCCCAGCGTGACAGAATCTAGGGTGTCTGTCTGCAGGGAAAGGGCCTGGGGGAATTGTGATGTGAAATTAACTAAAACCGGTTCTGAAACGCCCACAACTGCCCTTCTCCCCCAGACAGGCTGCAGAATGTTTTGCTCCAGCTCATCCCAGCCTGGCGTGGGACAGGGAAGAGAAATGGCTGCAGTGGAGTCAGTCCAGGTAGAGATTATCGGGGGGTTGCTGGTGGGTTCCTGCTGGAGGAAAGGGAGAGCAAATACACCAGAGGTGGGAAGGTTTGCAGAGTCTGATTTGGAGGTTGGAGCGGGGCAGGAAATTCACAGCGTGGGGAAAGGAGGAGGCCAGGGTGTGGCAGACCTGCTGGGAGTTATTTACTAAGTGGCCTAGATTCTAGGAACAGACCCAGGAGGTTTGGAGGTGGAAATGCCCTAATTTGTGAAGAGAGAAAATAACCCACCTACATGGAGCTAGTCAAACTGACCAGACTCCTAGTGCTGGAGCCTGACCTCATTAACCATCAGCTGCTGTGAGATATAAAGGGGACACCCATGAGTCAGGCTTATTGGAGCTGCCTCTCCCTTCATATCCCGCTCCTCACAATGAGGAGGGTGTTGGGCATCCTACCAGCGAGCTCTCCCTGGACCCTGCTAGGGGCTCCATCTCCTGTATCAGTCAGTGGCTAGTAGGGGGGTGATGGATATGCTGGGAGAGATAAGGGGCTCTCTCTTCATCCCCTCACCCTGGCATTTGCTGGATACTCTGAGCCAGGTTGAGGTGGGACTCTCCTGACTATGATCCACCCAGAGCTTCCATTTGATTCACTCTTCTCTGCCACAAATAGTGGGGCAGCAAGTCCTTAGTGTTGGACTCTTACTCTTTCAGGGGCTGGTGACCTTCAAGGAGATGGCTATGTATTTCACCAGGGAAGAGTGGGCTCTGCTGGACCCCACTCAGAGAGCCCTCTACTGGGATGTCATGCAGGAGAACTATGAGACTGTGACCTCGCTGGGTAAGGGTTCCTGTCCCTTCTGTTCTTGGAAGGGGAAATGAAGAGTGAAGGTTCACGCCACCCCCACAATGCCATCTGTACCCTGTCCTGTTTCAGCATCACCCCAATCGGCCAGTGACACACATAATACCAGAGACCCTCCTCTGCTGCAGAACACTTTGGGAACAGAGCACAGGAGCCGTATTGCACAGTGTCAAATATCTCCTGTTTGCTCAAGTGAAACTGGGGGTTAGGTCTGGCATAACTGTCCCATACCCCTAATCATTTTTCTTGCCCTTTTCTGAACCTTTTCCAATTCCAATATTTCTATTTTTGAGATGGGGTGACATGTGCATGCAGTATTCAAGATGTGGGTGTATCATGGATTTATTTGCTGTTTTTACAAATATGATCTATGAGATATTCTGTCATATCTATCACTTTCTTAATTATTTCCTACATTGTTCACTTTTTTTTCACTGCTGCTGCACATTGAGTGGATGTTTTCAGAGAACTATCCACAGTGACTCCAAGATCACTCTCTTGAGTGGAAACAACTAATTTAGACCCCATCATTTTGTATGTATAGTTGGGATTGTGTTTTCCAATGGGCTGCACTATGTGCTATCCTGTCATCTAGTACTGCTAAGATCCCGGTTTCAGTAATATCCCTGCCCTTCCTGTTCCCTTTCTCCACCGAACCCCGCCAGCCCATGCTTCCTGTTCCCAGCTTCCCCAGGATTCTCGCACTGTCTCTGAACCTCTCTGTCAGCAAGAAGCAGTGCCAGGGACACTTGCCCTCTGTCTGGAGTCTTCGATTTCTGGGACATGGATTTACTTTCTCTGTGTTGTAAGAGGCTCTGTCATAATGAGTGTCTGTGATGTTACCCAGAGTACAATCTGGACTGTTAAATAGCTGTACCTCAGTCCTCCAGCATGGGGTGCCTTTTCCACTGTTTTCCCGCGAGAACAGCCCCTCTTGGCCAATTAACACACAGTCTCCAGCATGTAACTCACTCCCAGCTACACAGTATTGAGTGCTGCTAGACAGCCACTCATGAATTACACCTCAGGAGAAAACCAGCAAATTCTCAAGTGCCCAACTTTCCCCCAGAAATGTGCATCTTGCACTGTCCAGCACGCTACTGAACGACCCAAGCTCATATGAAGTCTGTCATTTCATCAGCGGAAAATGACATGCACCAGCTTGTTATCCCAAACAGAGTTTCCAACACACTTCAATCCACACATACTGGTTAGATGAACAATAAACCAAGCTTCTTAACTACCAAAAACTAAAACTAGGCCCAGTCCATGAAAGGGGCACTCCCAGGAGAGACTGTACAAAGGCTGGAACATGAAACATCTTTGTAAACCTGAGACAGCTGCCTTGGGGACAATGACAGGGAGAATCCCCCAAAGTGACTCCTTTGTTTCTGCTCTTCTCTGGCCTCCGATTGTTCCTTCCAACGTGGAGTACTTTGCACTTGTCTCTACTGAATTTGATCCTATTTACTTCAGATCATTTCTCCCGTTTGTCCAGATCATTTTGAATTTTAATCCAATCCTCCAAAGCACTTACAACCCCTCCCAGCTTGGTGTTGTCCGCAAACTTGATACGTGTAAGAGAGAGACTGTTACTGGGAGGGTTTCCCCATGTGTCAGAGGGTTACACCCTGGTGGGAGGGGGCTAGGCCTGTACTGGAATAAGGTCACTCTGTGCTTCACAGTGTGCTAGAACCTAGAATGTGCATTAGCAGGGGAAAAGCTGGGGGGAATCGGCTTGTGGAATGGACAAAAGCCTAGTCTGAATTCTCACACCTTGCCCTTTTCACCCCGGCAGGCCAGAGAATAACATCCATGTTTCGCTGCAGATCATCTCGTCCTCCCAGGGGCAAGGAAATGGCTGCAATGGAGCTGGCTCAGGTAAGAGATTATCAGGGTGGCGGGCTCTGCTTGGAGGTTGAGGAGCAGTAAATGCATAAGAGGGTGGGAATTGCTAGAGGTGGTGGGAAGCAAGAAATATCTCGGGTGGAGAAAGGGAGGGGACAGCATGTGACAAACCTGCTGAGACTTGTGTAGTGTAGGGCGTGATGGGTTGTCACCCCCAGGAGGCAGTTTGTGGAGCTTCTGGGAACTGCTGTATCCTCTAACCCTCACGCTGGGCTGGCCCTTCTCACACTGCTTTGCTGGAGATTTCGCCAGCCTCTCCAGGGCCTGTTATCACCCAACACAACAGCAGTTGGCGCCATGCAGCCAACTAAGCTACCTGAGTGCGTTACCTAAGCCACTCAAGGACAGATAGAAGACAAGAGCCAATTTCCCACTCCCCAACCTTGCACACTTGCTGTAGTATAAATCCAGAATGATACCATCTTATAGTGCACAGGGATCTCTATAATACAAGCTCATTAATGTAGTTCCCCTTCCCCTCGATATGGGACAGATGTGCACAACAAGCTGAGATTTTCCCCAGACACTTCACTCAAAATACGCTGGTTAAGATAAAGCATCAAACAAGTTTATTAACTGCAGAAAGATAGATTAAGTGATAACAAACAGATCAAAGCAGATTATTTAGCAAATAACCAAAACTCAGACTAAGCCTAACATACTAGATGGATAGAATTTGAATTAGCAATTTCTCACCCTGACTGATGGTACAAGCAGTCCCCCAACTTTCCATACACAAGCTAGAAATCTCTTGATCCTGGGAGCAGCACTTCCCCCACATCCTTTTTTGTTTCTCAGGTGTTTCCAGAAGTTCTCTTGTGTGGAGAATGAGGCCAAGAGATGATGTCACACCCACCTTATGTAGCTTTTCCATATGGTGGGAACCTTTTGTTCCAAACTCAGTTCCTAGTCCAGTTTGTGGAAAAATACAGGTACTAAAATGGAGTTTAGTGTCATGTGGTCTGGTCACAGGCCCTGCTGAGTCATAGTAGCCATGACTCATAGGCTGGCTGAAACATTCACAGGAAGGCTAAGCTCTTCCACAGTCCATTGTCTTTGTTGAGCCATCAGCACTGTCTGGCTTCTTCACTGTTGTACCTGAAAGGCTCATTGTGGGTGTTACCCAGAGTAAGCACATTTGAAATACAGATACAGAGTCAATATCCATAACTTCAGATACGAACATGATATGTGCACACAAATAGGATAATCATATTCAGCAAATCAGAACTTTTCCAGTGACACCACACATGATGCATCTTCTACAAAATAGATCATAATTATGTCCTAATCATATTATAATCATACCACTATGATGAATATGGGGGTGTAGTGTCAGATAGGTCCTAATTTCAAGGCACAGGAGTTGGGAATGGAACTTCCCCTCTTTGTGGAACAGGAAATAACCCTCCAGCCAGGGCTGGGACAACTTCCCAGACTCTCAGCGATGGAGCCTGAATCTACTGACATTTCATTAATTACCACCAACCCCAATCTTTGTGGCAACTGTAAACTTTATCTGTGATGATTTTGTACTCTCTTCTAAGTCATGGATAAGAATGTTAAATAGCACAGGGCCAAGAACCAATCCCTGCAGGAACCTGCTAGAAAGAAATCCACTCGATCATGGTTCCCCATTTACTATCAGAGTTTTTAATCTATTTAATGTATGCCGTGTTTATTTTGTATCATTCTAGTTTTTTTTAGTAAAAATATTGTGCTAATCAAGTCATGTCCCTTACGGAAGTTTAGGTATATTACACCAATACTATTAGCTGCAACCAAACTTTTGATCTCATCCAATAAGGATATCCCGTTAGTTTGATAGGCTCTATTTTCTCTAAACCTTTGTTAATGGGCACTACAATTCTGACCTTCTAACTTCTATTCTTGATGATTGACTTCCCCTTTCTTCCATATATTTTATTTGGAGAGTGCTTGGATTCCTACCAGGGAGCCACTATCAGGGTCCAGAGACAGCCCCATCTCCTATATTAAGCTCTGGCTAGTAGCTATGTGATAAATGTGAAGACCCTGCTTCTGTCTGTCAGATGGGAGACACAAAGGTTCTCTCTTTCTACCCTCTGATGCCTCCTGGCTGCTGTAAGCAAGGTGGGGTGGGACTCTGTTAACATGTGCCTCCCGGAGCTTCCATTTCCCTGGTGCTGCTGTTCCGTGAATAGTGGGGTTGTGAGTGGATCAGCAGGTACTGAGTATTGGACTCCTGCTCTTTCAGGGGCCGGTGACCTTGGAGGAGGTGGCTGTGTATTTCTCCAGGGAAGAGGGGACTCTGCTGGACCCCACTCAGAGAGCCCTCTACAGAGATGTCATGCAGGGGAACTATGAGACGATGGTCTTGCTGGGTAAGGATTCCTGTCCCTTCTGTTCTTGGAAGGGGAAATGAAGAGTGAAGGTTCATGCCACCCCCACAATGCCATCTGTACCCTGTCCTGTTTCAGCATCACCCCAATAGGCCAGTAACATACATACTACTAGAGACCCTCCTCTGCTGCAGAACACTTTGGGAACAGAGCACAGGAGCAGCATCACACAATGTCAAATATCTCCTCTTTACTCAAGTAAAACTGGGGTTAGGTCCAGCATAATGAACAGAAGCTTCCTACCCCCAGCCTTCTCTCAAACCCTGAGCCTTCTCTACCCAAACCAGAATGTGCTTGGGGTGTAACAAGCAGGCGGCTGGAGTCAGAGCTGCCAGTCCAGGGTTACTTATCATACAGACACTCAGTGCGTCCTTGAACGCTGGCTGGGAGTATCCAGACAGGGGAGCTCCAGCAGCAGAACACTGAATCTCACCCAGGATTACAGATGACACAACTCCTCGCCGATCTGGATTGCACCCCAGCATGTGAAAATGGCCTAGGTTGGTAGTGACATTTCTTGAGACATGGAGAGTCTTGCTCCCATATCACCAGGTGTAATAAAAATAACAGGAAAGGCCAAATATGGAAAACTGATTGTTCAGCTTGCTTTTGACCTGCATCATATTTTGCAATATATTCCAAATAAGGAAATTAACGTGCAACGTATGTGTCATTGTTTGTGGTTTTAAGCTGTAAAAGGCTTGTGTGATTTTTAGCTCAGGAACAGTATTCCAATAGCTGTCGCCCCCTGCGTGCTTGTAACCAAGAAAAGAGCCTCAGGCTGAGCTGATTCAAATATTAATCCTGTGGTCGTTTTCCACAACAGCCTCAATAGGTCCCTGTGATGGAATGTAAGGCTACATCTAGACTACCCACCGTATCGGCGGGTTAAAATCGATTGCTCGGGGATCGATATATGGCGTCTCATCTAGACGCCATATATCGATCCCCGAGCGCGCTTATATCGATTCCGGAACAACACCAACCCCAACGGAGTTGCTGATTTGACAGGGGGAGCCGCGGACATCGATCCCGCGCGGTGAGGATGGGTGAGTAATCCGATCTTAGATATTCGACTTCAGTTACGTTATTCACGTAGCTGAATTTGCGTATCTAAGATCGATTTCCCCCCGTAGTGTAGACCAGCCCTTAATGTCTTCACACCTTCCCCCTGCAGGAGAATGGCTGTTTGACCAGCTGTTTGCCTTGCTGTCTCTGAGGAACTGGTCTGTGGGTGTTCCCCAGAACTGTAACTTTTTCAGTAATATCATACTGTAAAATCTCACAATTTTACATACAGTGTTACTACACATTTTAACAGGAGGATAATATTCAGTAGGTTATGTGTTTTCTAATGATACCTCACAAGCCATACTGGGTACAAAATTGATCATAATTTTCTAGAAGAGTGAACACAGGGGTACAGATTGACACAGTGTCTGTGTGTGTGTTCCCAGCAGATATGTGGGTATTTCAATCCCTCATAAGCACAATGTTTGGCATCTTCAAGGACCTGGGGAACTGGTCCTGGGAATTCACTAGTTTAGCAAGTGTGAGACTGCATGAAATTGTGAGACACTTTGGTATTAATAATAAAATAATATAATCTGATAAAATTGCAATGAATCATGCTAGGTATGCCATGTAAAGTGTCAGTGAAAATGTTGTGATTTGCCAAGTATGATAATTTTGTTTCTATGTTTCTATCACCTTTGTATTGTGAGTTACAGATATGTAAGGTATATCTGTATTTCCAGACTTGTGCAGTTTTTCTGGGTGACACCCCCAGACATATTGGCATCAACATTGCCTAGCATGTTTGATGGCCCATTGAGGGTCATCAGCTGTACAATGAACCTATGGACCAAGGGGATACACCTATTGAGTCAGCAAGACATGCCGGGGTTTGCCTGTGTAATGAAACCTCCAAAGCTTTTCCATGCCATGTGCTGTGAAGCTTGTGTTTGGGACACAGGAAGTACAAGCCACATGGCAAAAGGAATATAAAGTGCAGCTGCATCATCTCCATCTTGTCTTCAATCCCCCTTCCTACCTCTGGAGCAACTTCTCTACAAACTGAACCCTGGAACAAAGGACTGAATGACCCATCCAAGCTGTGGATGCGTTCCAGACAGACTTTCAAGCCAGCAACTCACCAATACTGCTAAGAACCTGATATATCCATTTTGGAATGTATCTGACTGCTTTTCCATTTAAATTCTTTCTGTCTTTCTTTCTTTTAAACCTTTAGTTTAGATGCTAAAGAATTGTCTGGAAGGATGGAATTTAACTTCATTCTTTCATTTGTTCTTTCTTCTAAACATTTAGTTTAATTGCTAAAGGATTGGCTGGCAGCATGGTATTTTGGATGAGATCCAAACCTGGGTAATGTGGCTAACCTTCTACCCACCCACTTCCTGGATCCAATTAGGATCACTCTCCTGTTGCCCTCTGGCCATGCTGTATCACAGTGAGCAGAGTTTTTAAATAACCTCTCACTGTACGGGACCTAGTTGCTGATTAGGAGTCAGAGAACTGTCATGCAATAAAGGGGGCCGTGTGATTTCTTTTTTCAGAGTCTCGTTAACCAGTGTGTGGGATCAGAAGCACAGTTTGTGACTGGTCAGTGAGTTTAACTTCAGTGTTAACCACCAGTATGGGGAGCATCTGCTCTCCCTTTTTTCAGCCTGCTCTGACCTTGGCATTTTCAGTGAGGACTGCCCCAGGCACACTAGGTCACACTAAGCACTGAAGATAAATTAACAGAATGTTTTTGATGATCAAGTTGTATGAAATCAACTGAACTCCTTTGTTTTCTTTCATCTGAGCGGAGTTTCTGGTTTTCCAACGTGATATGATCTCCCAGCTGGAACAAGGGGAAGAGCCATGGGTCCCAGAGCTCCAGGGTTCAGAGGAAAGAGAGATCCTGAGATCTCCCCGCACAGATGTGGAAACATTAAACCAACTCAGAATCTGTAAGTGCCTGAAGGAAACATCTAGGATGCCCTACAAAGCTCTTGGGAAGTCTCTCAGTTCATTATTGTCCATAGCAGGGGTCGCATCCACAGGGTAAATATAGCTCAAGGCTTCCTATAGATGCTAGCAGACACCGGGCAGTAGCTTTCTCCCTTCCCCCTGTGAAGTTGGATGGGATGTGAAGGCTGAATTGATCCCCTCCTCTCTCCTGTTGGGGGGAGCTGAGTTCCTGATTTTTATTTGTCCTCTCTCCAGCACTTGTTTTGGTTTGGCCTTCCCCTTTCCATCCCTGTTTGAGGTTTCTGTCTCTATCACAGCAGGTGATGCAATGACGTGTGAGGTTCAGCACAGACCAGAAAAAGAGCAGGGAAACCAGCCAGGGGAGAAAATGGATAAATTTATTTCCTGTCAGGGAACTCAGAAGGGCCTTAAGGAAACCAGAATACAGCAGGAAATCTGCAGGGAAAAGCAAAAAAAATACATGTGCTGAGTGTGGGAAAAACTTCACTTACAGATCAGGCCTTTCTCAACATCAGAGAATCCACACAGGGGAGAGGCCCTGTGAATGCAATGAGTGCGGGAAAACTTTCAGTCACAGCTCGCACCTTATTGGGCATCAGAGAATCCACACAGGGAAGAGATCCTATCATAGAATCCTAGCTTATAAGGGTTGGAAAGGACCTCAAGAGATCATCTAGTCCAACCCCCTGCTCAAAGCAGGACCAATTCCCAAATGGTTCCCTCAAGGATTGAACTTACAACCCTGGGTTTAGTAGGCCAATGCTCAAACCACTGAGCTATCCTCTCCCTCCTGAATGCAGTGAGTGCGGGAAAACTTTCAGTCGCAGCTCACACCTTATTCGGCATCAGAGAATCCACACACAGGAGTGGTCCTATGAATGCAGTGAGTGCGGGAAAACCTTCAATCGCAGCTCTCACCTTATTCAGCATCAGAGAATCCACACAAGCAAGAAGCCCCGCGAATGCCGTCAGCAGGCCTGCACAACTCGTAAAGTGGTGATGTAGAGAAATCTCTGTATTAACTATCTCTATAAATCTTTATAACCTTGCATTGTGTTATTTTGTATTAAGTATCTTTATCTTTATGACATTGCATCCGGCATGATGTTATTTTGTAATTCATATGACTTGGCATTGTGCCTCTCTATTTTCATACAACTTTGTATTAGATCCCTATATAGAGAATTGGTAGAAAACTTTGTATCAAATGTTATAGCCCCTAAGGATAGTATAGTTAAAGTAAAAGAAAACATGTGCCTTTTTGCTAGAAGTAGAATAAGATCTTCCCCCGCACTCTGTAATCAATTGCTCTATTGACTGAATGAGGTTTGAATGAGTGAGGCTTGGAAGACACCCACCTCCAGACAGCTACAACAGTTGAAGAGGGAATGGGAGCCAGAGCAAAGGACAATACAACTTGTCAAGTGGGCCCAATAAAGAAGAGCAGACATATTGATGGCCTCAGGGATTAGAAGCAAGCACCTTCTTTAGAAAACACCCTCTTTGAGCAGCATTGGGACAACACCCAGAGAAAAGCAGCACAAAGACCAACGGACCCAGACCCAGATTTTGAATCTGGTCTAGATTTGCATAAGAGGGAAGCTGCTATAAATGCGAGGTGTCTTGCAGAAGGACCCCGGATCTCGTCTTGTCACCATCAGACCATCGATTTGGATCGGTAGAAGTCCGGCTCCACCCCTCCCCCATCTAACTCACCTGGCCAGTGCAATTAAGGGGAGCAACTAGTTGGTAACAACAGCAAGACGGAGTGTGTTTATGTCTGTGTGTGTGCGTGAATGCATGACTGTGATATATATCTCATGTGCATATCATAGAGTATTAATTGATACCTGTATTACTAATAAATGTGGCATTTTGCCTTAATCCCCCTGAAAAGTTCCTGTACAGTACTTTGAGTAAAACAGCGAGGGCCACAATACTCCAAAGAAAACAGCTGAGGACCGAAACCCCCCGGCCCTGCGGAAACACCCCCCACTCAGGACCTCCCAGCCTGGCGGAAACACCCCGCCCAGCCCTGCAGAAACAAACCCTCCTTCCCCAGCGCCGCCCCACCAAAACAGCTGTGGGTCAAAAAGGAAGGTTGGTGGTGGGGAGGTGTTACTTGATGTTAAATCAACCAGGGACTCCCAGCCAAAGAGGTGGCTGGGAGCCCTCAGGGTCAAATTAAAGGGCCTGGGGCTCTGACGACTGGGGGAACCCGGAGCTTTTCAGGGCTGGGGCAGGGATTTAAAGGTCCCAGAGCTCCTGCTGCTGAGGGGAGCCTGAGCCCTTGAAATCCCAGCCTCACTCCATCCCCTGGAGCTGCCGCCAGGATTCAAAGGGCTCTGTGCTGCCTGCAGCCACAGGGATCCCTGAGCCCTTTAAATCTCAGCTGCTGCTAGGATTCAAAGGGCTCTGGGCTGCCCGTGGCGGTGGGGAGACCTGAGACTTTTAAACCTCAGCTGCGGCCGGGAATCTCTGCGAGCAGCCCAGAGCCCTTTGAATCCCGGCCGTGGCTGGCAGGCCGGCTTTAGGAAGTGCGGGGCCCCGCAGGGATGACTGGGGAAAAGAAAGCCTTTCAGTTCTTAACAACCGGTTCCCTATAAAAAGTTCTGCCACAGTATGTATTTTTTGTACCAGTAGGGTTACCATACGTCCGTATTTTCCTCCCAGATGGCGATTTAAGAACCAAAAAGCCTGACATGTCCGGGAAAGTACAGATGTATGTTAACCCTACCTAAAAGTTCTTTTTTAAAAAGATGGGTCTGAACTAGAAATGAGCTCTGCAACTCCCTTAGGGTGTGCTAGGGTGCACATGTGTGGGTCCCAGCTGCTCCCTGCCCATCTCATTGAAGCAGGTGTGCAGGGTTACTTCCCTCGGAACTGCAGGGCACCAGTGAACATGGGGCTGGCTGGAGGTGGGGGAGGGGGAGGATGCGAGAGGTAGGGTCTGGCTGCAGGCTGGGCAAGGGGTGTGGGGCAGGCTGGAGACAAGAGGTGTGGGGTGGGCTGGCTGGCTTCAGGCAGGGCCACAGGGAGGGTGCTGCATGGGTTGGCAGGGCTGGAGACAAAGGAGTGTGGGACTGGCTGGCTTCAGGCAGCGGGGTGTGGCAGGGGTTGGCTGGAGACGGGTTGGTGCAGGGCTGAAGGCAAGGCAGGGGGTATGGGGTTGGCTGGAGACAGGGCAGGGGGTGCAGGGCTGGTGCGGGCAGAGCAGGCAGTGTGGCAGGGGCTGGCTGGAGACAGGGAAGGGGGTGCAGGGCTGGCTGGAGACAGGGGTTGGTGCAGGGCTGAAGGCAAGGCAGAGGGTGTGGGGCTGGCTGGAGAAGGGCAGGCTGCAGGCAGGAACTGGTGCAAGCAGGGCAGGAGGTGCGGGGCTGGTGCGGGCAGGGGGTGCAGCAGGGGCTGGCTGGGGATGGGCTGGCTGCAGGCAGGGCAGGGGGTGCAGGTACAGGGGGTACAGCCCATCCTCTATGGTGAGTGCCTCCTTCTCCTCCTCCTCCTCCCCCCTCTCCCACTAGGGTAGCAGCAGCAGCCTGGGGCTTGGGGGCTATTTCAAGGGCCCGAGGCGCCCCTGCTTCCACTGCCCCAGCTCTGTAAATAGCCGCGGGAACCCTGGGGAAGCGGCGGGGCTCCAGTGGCTATTTAAAGGGCCGGGGAGGTAGAAGCAATGGGAGTCCTGGACTTTTTAAATAGCCCCCAGAGCCCCGCAGCCATACCCCAGGGCTCCAGCAGCAGGGCTCTAGTGGCAATTTAAAGGGCCTGGGCTTCCAGCCCCTGCTGGGAGCCCCAGGCCTTTTAAATTGCCCCCTGGGGAAACTGGGCCACCCTGGTACAGCGCACTGGCTTTTGCTGGTACTGGGGCTTGGGTGCGGGGTCCTCTTAGGAGCGAGGCCGATTCAAGGGAATTGGTTAAATTGGCCTAAAGCCGGCCCTGGTGGCTGGGATTTAAAGAGATCTGAGCTCCCCGCCCGCCTGCCCAGAGCCCTATAAATCCTGGCTGCGGCTGAGATTTAAAGAGCTCTGGGCTCCCTGCGGCTGCGGGCAGCTCAGAACCTTTTGAATCCCGGCCGCGGCTGAACTTTAAAGGGGTTTGGATTCTCCGCGGCTACGGGCAGCCCAGAGCCCTTTGATTCCCGGCTGCGGGACGCACAGTGAGACTTTACGGGCCGCACGTTGCCCGTGGGCCGCATGTTGTACAGGCCTGGCATGGAGGGGCAAAATAGGTAAGAAATTTCCGTGGCCTGTCACTAGCAAATAGTAGCCACCATGGATCCTGCCAGAGGTGGCTACATCTTAGCACTGTGGGAAGCAACCCTTCACAGAGACCATTTGTCTTGTGGTTTGGGATACTTCTCAAGACATGCTGCACTCAGAGTGACCCCCTCTTCCTGTGCCAGCTGGAGAAAAGAAAAGGGGCCAGCCAACTCTCCCACTACCAGCTGCGAACCACTGATCCCCAAACAGGGGGAGGCCTCTGGCTTTGATGTGTATTAAATATCAGGCTGGTCTCTTTCTTGGCAAATATCTAACAGAGCTAAAAGAGGGAACAAATGATCCTCAAAGGAGAGGGAAAGACAATCACTGGGAAATGTAATCCCCTGCAACATCCAGAATGGAGAGCGACTCAGGGCAACAGGTTCCCCCGAAGGAAGAAGTTTTTGGGATTTAGAAACATAAGGAACAGCACAAAACTTGAGAGGATTGTTAATTGACATTTGATAATGACACAGAGGGAAAACCTGAGCTTTCAGATCAGTGTTCAGAAATGAAAGACAAAGGGTGGAAATCAGAGATTTTGGATCCATTTTGCAAATTATAGAGAGGAAAGTGGAAAATCAGAGGGATTTTATATCAGTTGTTGATAGGAGGTAAAATCTGAGTGTTTCACATGAATACTTGGTAAATGAATAAAGAGGAAATGGGCAACATTTGCAAACATTTTCTGTTCAATAATCTGAGAAAAGGTGTAAATCTGAGATTTTCTTATTATTTTATAATTAGAGACAGGAAAATCTCAGGGCATATTCAATTAGAAATAGACAACTAGAGAGAAGTGGAGCAAATGTTTAGGTTATATTATTTGAATCTTTGAGATTTGCAAAGAAATTGTGTCACAAACTGCATATTTGATAACATGAGAGGAAAACACCAAGATCTGAGGGGAGAGAGTCACTTTCCTGTCAGGGCCCAGTGCTCCCTCCCCCTCCCCCCTCCGGGGTCTCTCACTCACTGGGGGCTCCAGGCGGGGCTGGTGCGGTCAGAGCCTGGGGCTGCCTAGGGGGCAGGTCCCAGCTGGAGAAAGCCCCCCCCACCCCGGCCAGGATAGGAATGTGCTACTGGTAGCAGCCTGGGGCTGGACCCTCTCTATGGGGGACACTTGCTCCCCCCTCCCCTTCCTGGCCCTTCCCACGCCCTGTTGCCAGCAGAGAGTGGCCCCCCTAGCCCAACCCAGAGGTGTCCCTGTCTCAGGCCCCCCCCAGCCTCTGCCCAGTTCAGAAATCACTCGGGGGAACCATTTCCCTCTTACACAAGGACAAATCACTGCAGGTGAAAATGGGGGGAAACACCCCAAACCTGAGATCTGAACTGGCCATTGGCAAAGGGGAGAGAAAATGGGGCACAATGGGGGGAGGGGAACAGGGAACTTCTCAGGGGTTTGAGGGAAGGGGGTGTCAGCCTGGATGTTGCTTGTTGCTCTCTAGGGAGAAAGGGGGCAGGACAGGAGAGGAGGGGGGTCTCCACGGAGGGGGCAGTGGTAATTCCGAGGGGATCTCAGCCCTCCCTTTTTCTCCCCGCTCCTCAGGGGTCACCTGCTCTTCTCCCCTCGCCCCCCGGCCATGTCTCGGCTGCACAGACATTTTCCATCCATCCCTTTCCCAGGTCTCCCCCCTCCGCAGCCACCTGCCCGACCCCACGCAGGGGCTGCTAGGTGTAATGCATGTTCAGTAGGGATTTCTCCCCTACTAATGCTGGGGTGTCCTTCTCCTATAGGTTAGTCTACTAATGATCTCCTCTTGGTGCCATGTGTGTCAGTTCATTGCCATGGCACTCGTGTGCTTAGACATCTGAAGATGCTCTACAGAAAAGCTCCTTGAGTGGGGTGATCCACAGGGAGTAGCTCAAAGCTCCAAAGTGCCTGGCCAGGGGCAGGACATTGGCACAGCAAGGGCGGGGTGTGGCAGTGACATCACAAAGGCCTTTTGCAGGACCTCACACTATTGGTCAAAGACTATTGGTGAGCAGGTGGTGACCTCACAGAGAGATCCTGACATCAGTCAGGGGCCAGGGGCTAGGGAAACCTCAGAGACCCCTGTGGCTTTGCTTCAGCAAGTCTCCTTCTCCAGGTCTCTGTCTGAGGACTGAGAGAGTATTCGGGTTCACGGACGTGAGCGCCAGGAGAAACCTCTTTCCAGTTTTCTCCTTCCCTTGTAGTGATTTTACTAGAAAACAGCCGTCCCTGTTTAGAAGGTAAGAGCCTCCTGGAGGTGTGAAACCTGTTCAGTCTGATCCATCTGGTGAGAGTTGAATTCTAGGCATGGAAAACATGAGCTTAAGGAGGCAGAATTTTATTCCGCACCTGGGATTTTGTCCCTTAGAATCATGGGGACATTAGGGTTTGTCCTTTGTGTTTCACCTTTTCCTCCATCCACCTGTCCCTCCCTCCTTTCTCTTCATCTCTTCTTTTGTCCTTTCTCCTGTTCCCCTCCCAACACCAGGACGAGTGTGTGCGTGTGTGTTGCGGGGGAGTGCTCTGCAGCTCTCACTGTGGGAGTTCCACCCAAAAATGTGAGGCTGAAATAGTGCTCGGCAGTCAGGGCTGGATTAACCTTTTGTTGGCCCTGGCACCAAACATATTTGGGGGCCCCAGTGTAGTAACTGTGGGCTCCGAGTGTGGGCCTGGTGGGGCAGTGCCATTGGTGCCTTCGTATACCCGGTACCGAACCTCAGAA
>NW_026115098.1:2952751-3028175 GCF_025201925.1 Gopherus flavomarginatus
CAAACCCCTTTTTAAAGTTCAGCCGAAGCAGGGATTCAAAAGGTTCTGAGCTGCCGGCAGAGCCGAGGGGAGCAGAGTCTTTTAAATCTCAGCCGCGGCCAGGATTTATAGGGCTTCTGTGGCAGGGCGGGCGGGGAGCTCAGAATCTTTAAATCCCAGACACAAGGGCAGGCTTTAGGGCCAATTTAACCAATTCCCTTGAATCGGCTCGCTCCTAGAGGACCCCGCACACAAGCCTAAGTACCAGCAAAATCCAGTGCGCTGTTACCCGGGTGGCCCGTTTCCCCAGGGGGCAATTTAAAAGGCCTGGGGTCCCAGCAGGGGCTGGAAGCCCAGGCCCTTTAAATTGCCACTAGAGCCCTGCTGCTGGAGCCCTGGGGTATTGTGCAAGGCCTCTGGGGGGCTATTTAAAAAAGTGCAGGGACTCCATTGCTTATTACCCTCCCCGGCCCTTTAAATAGCCACTGGAGGCCCCGCCGCTTCCCAGGGTTCCCGCGGCTATTTACAGAGCTGGGGCAGTGGAAGCAGGGCGCCCCGGGCCCTTGAAATAGCCCCCAAAGCCCCAGGCTGCTGCTGTACCCTAGTGGGAGAGGGGGAAGAGGAGGAGGAGGGAAGGAGGCCACTCACCATAGAGGATGGGCTGTACCCCCTGTACCTGCACCCCCAGCCCTGCCTGCAGCCAGCCCGTCCCCAGCCAGCCCTGCTGCACCCCCTGCCCTCACCAGCCCCGCACCTCCTGCCCTGCTTGCACCAGTTCCTGCCTGTAGCCTGCCCATCTCCAGCCAGCCCCACACCCCCTGCCTTGCCTTCAGCCCTGCCAACCCCTGTCTCCAGCCAGCCCTGCACCCCCTTCCCTGTTCTCCAGCCAGCCCTGCCCACACTGCCTGCCCTGCCCGCACCAGCCCTGCACCCCCTGCCCTGTCTCCAGCCAACCCCGTACCCCTGCTTGCCTTCAGCCATGCACCAACCCGTTCCAGCCAACCCCTGCACACCCCGCTGCCTGAAGCCAGCCAGTCCCGCACTCCTTTGTCTCCAGCCCTGCCAACCCATGCCAGCACCCTCCCTGTGGCCCTGCCTGAAGCCAGCCAGCCCACCCCACCCTCGTCTCCAGCCTGCCCCAACCCCTTGCCCAGCCTGCAGCCAGACCTACCTCTCGCATCCTCCTCCCCCCCCCCCCACCTCCAGCCAGCCCATGGTCACTGGTGCCCTGCAGTTCCGAGGGAAGTAACCCTGCACACCTGCTTCAATGAGATGGGCAGGGAGCAGCTGGGGACCCACACATGTGCACCCTAGCACACACTAAGGGAGTGGCAGAGCTCATTTCTAGTCAGGACCCATCTTTTTAAAAAAGAACTTTTAGGTAGGGTTAACAATACATCTTTACTTTCCCGGACATGTCAGGCTTTTTGGGCTTAAATCGCCATCTGGGAGGAAAATACGGACGCATGGTAACCCTACTGGTACAAAAAATACATACTGTGGCAGAACTTTTTATAGGGAACCGGTTGTTAAGAACTGAAAGGCTTTTTTTTCCCCAGTCATCCCTGCGGGCCCCGCACTTCCTAAAGCCGGCCTGCCAGCCCACGCCGGGATTCAAAGGGCTCGGGGCTGTTCGCTACAGCAGATAGATCCCGGCGCAGCTGAGGTTTTTAAAGGGCTCAGGGATCCCTGTGGCTGCAGGCAGCACAGAGCCTTTGAATCCTGGCGGCAGCTCCAGGGGATGGAGTGAGGCTGGGTTTCAAGGGCTCAGGCTCCCCTCAGCAGCAGGAGCTCTGGGACCTTTAAATCCCTGCCCCAGCCCTGAAAAAGCTCCGGTTCCCCCAGTCGTCAGAGCCCCAGGCCCTTTAATTTGACCCTGAGGGCTCCCAGCCACCTCTTTGGCTGGGAGTCCCTGGTGATTTAACATCAAGTAACACCTCCCCCACCACCAACCTTCCTTTTTGACCCTCAGCTGTTTTGGTGGGGCGGCGCTGGGGAAGGAGGGTTTGTTTCTGCAGGGCTGGGCGGGGTGTTTCCGCCAGGCTGGGAGGTCCTGAGTGGGGGGTGTTTCCGCAGGGCCGGGGGGTTTCGGTCCTCAGCTGTTTTCTTTGGAGTATTGTGGCCCTCGCTGTTTTTCTCAAAGTACTGTACAGGAACTTTTCAGGGGGATTAAGGCAAAATGCCACATTTATTAGTAATACAGGTATCAATTAATACTCTATGATATGCACATGAGATATATATCACAGTCATGCATTCACGCACAACACACAGACATAAACACACTCCGTCTTGCCTGTTGTTACCAACTAGTTGCTCCCCTTAACTGCACTGGCCAGGTGAGTTAGATGGGGGAGGGTGGAGCCGGACTTCTACCGATCCAAATCGATGGTCCGATGGTGACAAGACGAGATCCGGGGTCCTTCTGCAAGACACCTCGCATTTATAGCAGCTTCCCTCTTATGTAAATCTAGACCAGATTCAAAATCTGGGTCTGCGCCCGTTGGTCTTTGTGCTGCTTTTCTCTGGGTGTTGTCCCAATGCTGCTCAAAGAGGGTGTTTTCTAAAGAAGGTGCTTGCTTCTAATCCCTGAGGCCATCAATAGTCTGCTCTTCTTTATTGGGCCCACTGACAAGTTGTATTGTCCTTTGCTCTGGCTCCCATTCCCTCTTCAACTGTTGTAGCTGTCTGGAGGTGGGTGTCTTCCAAGCCTCACTCATTCACACCTCATTCAGTCAATAGAGCAATTGATTACAGAGTGCGGGGGAAGATCTTATTCTACTTCTAGCAAAAAGGCACATGTTTTCTTTTACTTTAACTATACTATCCTTAGGGGCTATAACATTTGATACAAAGTTTTCTACCAATTCTCTATATAGGGATCTAATACAAAGTTGTATGAAAATAGAGAGGCACAAGGCCAAGTCATATGAATTACAAAATAACATCATGCCGGATGCAATGTCATAAAGATAAAGATACTTAATACAAAATAACACAATGCAACGTTATAAAGATTTATAGAGATAGTTAATACAGAGATTTCTCTACATCACCACTTTACGAGTTGTGCAGGCCTGCTGACGGCATTCGCGGGGCTTCTTGCTCGTGTGGATTCTCTGATGCTGAATAAGGTGAGAGCTGCGATTGAAGGTTTTCCCGCACTCACTGCATTCATAGGACCCCTCCTGTGTGTGGATTCTCTGATGCCGAATAAGGTGTGAGCTGCGACTGAAAGTTTTCCCGCACTCACTCCATTCAGGAGGGAGAGGATAGCTCAGTGGTTTGAGCATTGGCCTACTAAACCCAGGGTTGTAAGTTCAATCCTTGAGGGAACCATTTGGGAATTGGTCCTGCTTTGAGCAGGGGGTTGGACTAGATGATCTCTTGAGGTCCTTTCCAACCATTATAATCTAGGATTCTATGATAGGATCTCTTCCCTGTGTGGATTCTCTGATGCCCAATAAGGTGCGAGCTGCGACTGAAAGTTTTCCCGCACTCATTGCATTCACAGGGCCTCTCCCCTGTGTGGATTCTCTGATGTTGAGAAAGGCCTGATCTGTAAGTGAAGTTTTTCCCACACTCAGCACATGTATTTTTTTTTGCTTTTCCCTGCAGATTTCCTGCTGTATTCTGGTTTCCTTAAGGCCCTTCTGAGTTCCCTGACAGGAAATAAATTTATCCATTTTCTCCCCTGGCTGGTTTCCCTGCTCTTTTTCTGGTCTGTGGTGAACCTCACACGTCATTGCATCACCTGCTGTGATAGAGACAGAAACCTCAAACAGGGATGGAAAGGGGAAGGCCAAACCAAAACAAGTGCCTGAGAGAGGACAAATAAAAATCAGGAACTCAGCTCCCCCCAACAGGAGAGAGGAGGGGATCAATTCAGCCTTCACATCCCATCCAACTTCACAGGGGGAAGGGAGAAAGCTACTGCCCGGTGTCTGCTAGCATCTATAGGAAGCCTTGAGCTATATTTACCCTGAGGATGCGACCCCTGTGATGGACAATAATGAACTGAGAGACTTCCCAAGAGCTTTGTAGGGCATCCTAGATGTTTCCTTCAGGCACTTACAGATTCTGAATTGGTTTAATGTTTCCTCATCTGTGCGGGGAGATCTCAGGATCTCTCTTTCCTCTGAACCCTGGAGCTCTGGGACCCATGGCTCTTCCCCTTGTTCCAGCTGGGAGATCATATCACGTTGGAAAACCAGAAACTCCGCTCAGATGAAAGAAAACAAAGGAGTTCAGTTGATTTCATACAACTTGATCATCAAAAACATTCTGTTAATTTATCTTCAGTGCTTAGTGTGACCTAGTGTGCCTGGGGCAGTCCTCACTGAAAATGCCAAGGTCACAGCAGGCTGAAAAAGGGAAAGCAGATGCTCCCCATACTGGTGGTTAACACTGAAGTTAAACTCACTGACCAGTCACAAACTGTGCTTCTGATCCCACACACTGGTTAACGAGACTCTGAAAAAAGAAATCACACGGCCCCCTTTATTGCATGACTGTTCTCTGACTCCTAATCAGCAACTAGGTCCCGTACAGTGAGAGGTTATTTAAAACTCTGCTCACTGTGATACAGCATGGCCAGAGGGCAGCAGGAGAGTGATCCTAATTGGATCCAGGAAGTGGGTGGGTAGAAGGTTAGCCACATTACCCAGGTTTGGATCTCATCCAAAATACCATGCTGCCAGCCAATCCTTTAGCAATTAAACTAAATGTTTAGAAGAAAGAACAAATGAAAGAATGAAGTTAAATTCCATCCTTCCAGACAATTCTTTAGCATCTAAACTAAAGGTTTAAAAGAAAGAAAGACAGAAAGAATTTAAATGGAAAAGCAGTCAGATACATTCCAAAATGGATATATCAGGTTCTTAGCAGTATTGGTGAGTTGCTGGCTTGAAAGTCTGTCTGGAACGCATCCACAGCTTGGATGGGTCATTCAGTCCTTTTGTTCCAGGGTTCAGTTTGTAGAGAAGTTGCTCCAGAGGTAGGAAGGGGGATTGAAGACAAGATGGAGATGATGCAGCTGCGCTTTATATTCCTTTTGCCATGTGGCTTGTACTTCCTGTGTCCCAAACACAAGCTTCACAGCACATGGCATGGAAAAGCTTTGGAGGTTTCATTACACAGGCAAACCCCGGCATGTCTTGCTGACTCAATAGGTGTATCCCCTTGGTCCATAGGTACATTGTACAGCTGATGACCCTCAATGGGCCATCAAACATGCTAGGCAATGTTGATGCCAATATGTCTGGGGGTGTCACCCAGAAAAACTGCACAAGTCTGGAAATACAGATATACCTTACATATCTGTAACTCACAATACAAAGGTGATAGAAACATAGAAACAAAATTATCATACTTGGCAAATCATAACATTTTCACTGACACTTTACATGGCATACCTAGCATGATTCATTGCAATTTTATCAGATTATATTATTTTATTATTAATACCAAAGTGTCTCACAATTTCCTGCAGTCTCACACTTGCTAAACTAGTGAATTCCCAGGACCAGTTCCCCAGGTCCTTGAAGATGCCAAACATTGTGCTTATGAGGGATTGAAATACCCACATATCTGCTGGGAACACACACACAGACACTGTGTCAATCTGTACCCCTGTGTTCACTCTTCTAGAAAATTATGATCAATTTTGTACCCAGTATGACTTGTGAGGTATCATTAGAAAACACATAACCTACTGAATATTATCCTCCTGTTAAAATGTGTAGTAACACTGTATGTAAAATTGTGAGATTTTACAGTATGATATTACTGAAAAGTTACAGTTCTGGGGAACACCCACAGACCAGTTCCTCAGAGACAGCAAGGCAAACAGCTGGTCAAACAGCCATTCTCCTGCAGGGGAAGGTGTGAAGACATTAAGGGCTGGTCTACACTACGGGGGGAAATCGATCTTAGATACGCAAATTCAGCTACGTGAATAACGTAACTGAAGTCGAATATCTAAGATCGGATTACTCACCCATCCTCACCACACGGGATCGATGTCCGCGGCTCCCCCTGTCAAATCAGCAACTCCATTGGGGTTGGTGTTGTTCCGGAATCGATATAAGCGCGCTCGGGATCGATATATGGCGTCTAGATGAGACGCCATATATCGATCCCCGAGCAATCGATTTTAACCCGCCGATACGGTGGGTAGTCTAGATGTAGCATTACATTCCATCACAGGGACCTATTGAGGCTGTTGTGGAAAACGACCACAGGATTAATATTTGAATCAGCTCAGCCTGAGGCTCTTTTCTTGGTTACAAGCACGCAGGGGGCGACAGCTGTTGGAATACTGTTCCTGAGCTAAAAATCACACAAGCCTTTTACAGCTTAAAACCACAAACAATGACAAATACGTTGCACGTTAATTTCCTTATTTGGAATATATTGCAAAATATGATGCAGGTCAAAAGCAAGCTGAACAATCAGTTTTCCATATTTGGCCTTTCCTGTTATTTTTATTACACCTGGTGATATGGGAGCAAGACTCTCCATGTCTCAAGAAATGTCACTACCAACCTAGGCCATTTTCACATGCTGGGGTGCAATCCAGATCGGCGAGGAGTTGTGTCATCTGTAATCCTGGGTGAGATTCAGTGTTCTGCTGCTGGAGCTCCCCTGTCTGGATACTCCCAGCCAGCGTTCAAGGACGCACTGAGTGTCTGTATGATAAGTAACCCTGGACTGGCAGCTCTGACTCCAGCCGCCTGCTTGTTACACCCCAAGCACATTCTGGTTTGGGTAGAGAAGGTTCAGGGTTTGAGAGAAGGCTGGGGGTAGGAAGCTTCTGTTCATTATGCTGGACCTAACCCCAGTTTTACTTGAGTAAAGAGGAGATATTTGACATTGTGTGATGCTGCTCCTGTGCTCTGTTCCCAAAGTGTTCTGCAGCAGAGGAGGGTCTCCAGTAATATGTATGTTACTGGCCTATTGGGGTGATGCTGAAACAGGACAGGGTACAGATGGCATTGTGGGGGTGGCATGAACCTTCACTCTTCATTTCCCCTTCCCAGAACAGAAGGGACAGGAATCCTTACCCAGCAAGACCATCGTCTCATAGTTCCCCTGCATGACATCTCTGTAGAGGGCTCTCTGAGTGGGGTCCAGCAGAGTCCCCTCTTCCCTGGAGAAATACACAGCCACCTCCTCCAAGGTCACCGGCCCCTGAAAGAGCAGGAGTCCAATACTCAGTACCTGCTGACCCACTCACAACCCCACTATTCACGGAACAGCAGCACCAGGGAAATGGAAGCTCCAGGAGGCACATGTTAACAGAGTCCCACCCCACCTTGCTTACAGCAGCCAGGAGGCATCAGAGGGTAGAAAGAGAGAACCTTTGTGTCTCCCATCTGACAGACAGAAGCAGGGTCTTCACATTTATCACATAGCTACTAGCCAGAGCTTAATATAGGAGATGGGGCTGTCTCTGGACCCTGATAGTGGCTCCCTGGTAGGAATCCAAGCACTCTCCAAATAAAATATATGGAAGAAAGGGGAAGTCAATCATAAAGAATAGAAGTTAGAAGGTCAGAATTGTAGTGCCCATTAACAAAGGTTTAGAGAAAATAGAGCCTATCAAACTAACGGGATATCCTTATTGGATGAGATCAAAAGTTTGGTTGCAGCTAATAGTATTGATGTAATATACCTAAACTTCCGTAAGGGACATGACTTGATTAGCACAATATTTTTACTAAAAAAAACTAGAATGATACAAAAAAAAAAACACGGCATACATTAAATAGATTAAAAACTCTGATAGTAAATGGGGAACCATGATCGAGTGGATTTCTTTCTAGCAGGTTCCTGCAGGGATTGGTTCTTGGCCCTGTGCTATTTAACATTCTTATCCATGACTTAGAAGAGAGTACAAAATCATCACTGATAAAGTTTACAGTTGCCACAAAGATTGGGGTTGGTGGTAATTAATGAAATGTCAGTAGATTCAGGCTCCATCGCTGAGAGTCTGGGAAGTTGTCCCAGCCCTGGCTGGAGGGTTATTTCCTGTTCCACAAAGAGGGGAAGTTCCATTCCCAACTCCTGTGCCTTGAATTTAGGACCTCTCTGACACTACACCCCCATATTCATCATAGTGGTATGATTATAATATGATTAGAACATAATTATGATCTATTTTGTAGAAGATGCATCATGTGTGGTGTCACTGGAAAAGTTCTGATTTGCTGAATATGATTATCCTATTTGTGTGCACATATCATGTTCGTATCTGAAGTTATGGCTATTGACTCTGTATCTGTATTTCAAATGTGCTTACTCTGGGTAACACCCACAATGAGCCTTTCAGGTACAACAATGAAGAAGCCAGACAGTGCTGATGGCTCAACAAAGACAATGGACTGTGGAAGAGCTTAGCCTTCCTGTGAATGTTTCAGCCAGCCTATGAGTCATGGCTGCTATGACTCAGCAGGGCCTGTGACCAGACCACATGACACTAAACTCCATTTAGTAGCTGTATTTTTCCACAAACTGGACTAGGAACTGAGCTTGGAACAAAAGGTTCCCACCATATGGAAAAGCTACATAAGGTGGGGTGTGACATCATCTCTTGGCCTCATTCTCCACACAAGAGAACTTCTGGAAACACCTGAGAAACAAAAACGGATGTGGGGGAAGTGCTGCTCCCAGGATCAAGAGATTTCTAGCTTGTGTATGGAAACTTGGGGGACTGCTTGTACCATCAGTCAGGGTGAGAAATTGCTAATTCAAATTCTATCCATCTAGTATGTTAGGCTTAGTCTGAGTTTTGGTTATTTGCTAAATAATCTGCTTTGATCTGTTTGTTATTACTTATAATCACTTAATCTATCTTTCTGCAGTTAATAAACTTGTTTGATGCTTTATCTTAACCAGCGTATTTTGAGTGAAGTGTCTGGGGAAAATCTCAGCTTGTTGTGCACATCTGTCCCATATCGAGGGGAAGGGGAACTACATTAATGAGCTTGTATTATAGAGATCCCTGTGCACTATAAGATGGTATCATTCTGGATTTATACTACAGCAAGTGTGCAAGGTTGGGGAGTGGGAAATTGGCTCTTGTCTTCTATCTGTCCTTGAGTGGCTTAGGTAACGCACTCAGGTAGCTTAGTTGGCTGCATGGCGCCACCTGCTGTTGTGTTGGGTGATAACAGGCGCTGGAGAGGCTGGCGAAATCTCCAGCAAAGCAGTGTGAGAAGGGCCAGCCCAGCGTGAGGGTTAGAGGACACAGCAGTTCCCAGAAGCTCCACAAACTGCCTCCTGGCGGTGACAACCCATCACGCCCTACACTACACAAGTCTCAGCAGGTTTGTCACATGCTGTCCCCTCCCTTTCTCCACCCGAGATATTTCCTGCTTCCCACCACCTCTAGCAATTCCCACCCTCTTATGCATTTACTGCTCCTCAACCTCCAAGCAGAGCCCGCCACCCTGATAATCTCTCACCTGAGCCAGCTCCATTGCAGCCATTTCCTTGCCCCTGGGAGGACGAGATGATCTGCAGCGAAACATGGATGTTATTCTCTGGCCTGCCGGGGTGAAAAGGGCAAGGTGTGAGAATTCAGACTAGGCTTTTGTCCATTCCCCAAGCCGATTCCCCCCAGCTTTTCCCCTGCTAATGCACAGATGGCATTGTGGGGGTGGCGTGAACCTTCACTCTTCATTTCCCCTTCCAAGAACAGAAGGGACAGGAACCCTTACCCAGCGAGGTCACAGTCTCATAGTTCTCCTGCATGACATCCCAGTAGAGGGCTCTCTGAGTGGGGTCCAGCAGAGCCCACTCTTCCCTGGTGAAATACATAGCCATCTCCTTGAAGGTCACCAGCCCCTGAAAGAGTAAGAGTCCAACACTAAGGACTTGCTGCCCCACTCACAGCCCCACTATTTGTGGCAGAGAAGAGTGAATCAAATGGAAGCTCTGGGTGGATCATAGTCAGGAGAGTCCCACCTCGACCTGGCTCAGAGTATCCAGCAAATGCCAGGGTGAGGGGATGAAGAGAGAGCCCCTTATCTCTCCCAGCATATCCATCACCCCCCTACTAGCCACTGACTGATACAGGAGATGGAGCCCCTAGCAGGGTCCAGGGAGAGCTCGCTGGTAGGATGCCCAACACCCTCCTCATTGTGAGGAGTGGGATATGAAGGGAGAGGCAGCTCCAATACGCCTGACTCATGGGTGTCCCCTTTATATCTCACAGCAGCTGATGGTTAGTGAGGTCAGGCTCCAGCACTAGGAGTCTGGTCAGTTTGACTAGCTCCATGTAGGTGGGTTATTTTCTCTCTTCACAAATTAGGGCATTTCCACCTCCAAACCTCCTGGGTCTGTTCCTAGAATCTAGGCCACTTAGTAAATAACTCCCAGCAGGTCTGCCACACCCTGGCCTCCTCCTTTCCCCACGCTGTGAATTTCCTGCCCCGCTCCAACCTCCAAACCAGACTCTGCAAACCTTCCCACCTCTGGTGTATTTGCTCTCCCTTTCCTCCAGCAGGAACCCACCAGCAACCCCCCGATAATCTCTACCTGGACTGACTCCACTGCAGCCATTTCTCTTCCCTGTCCCACGCCAGGCTGGGATGAGCTGGAGCAAAACATTCTGCAGCCTGTCTGGGGGAGAAGGGCAGTTGTGGGCGTTTCAGAACCGGTTTTAGTTAATTTCACATCACAATTCCCCCAGGCCCTTTCCCTGCAGACAGACACCCTAGATTCTGTCATGCTGGGAAATGCTCAATCTGTTTATTACAATTTAGACCTGGCCCCTCCTGCCAGGCTAAGTCCACAGACACATTTTTAACCTCCCTTCTCTCTCCCCTCACCCCTTCTCTGAACACAAGGCTAGAAAAGAGCAGAACCAAAGGAGTCACTGTGGGGGATTCCCTCAGACACTGACCCCACGGCAGCCACACCCCAGCAGGGGGAATATGGAGTCAGGAACTGGCTTTTGCTCTGTCTGATCCTTGTTTTGTTCACTGGAAAGTGGTTCTGCCCCAGGATGCAGCAATACATGTGTCTGGGTGGACTAGAGAGCTGGAAATATCTCCCCCACATTCATTTCTCCCACTGCCCCTTTCAGCCTCTCCTTCCCCTGTCCTCTCTCCCTGCCCCTCTGGCTGGGACAGTCCCATTCCTGGGGGCTTTGCTCTCCCATGGCTGGATTTCCTCCTAGCAACCGCTAATGGGAGGAGAAATGAGGTGGTGTTGTTTGTGCAGAGTCACTTTCTTGCCAGACCCTAGGACATTCCCTGAGGTCTTTCAGTTACCTGGAGACTCTGGCTCAGAATTTAGTAGTAACAGGGCCCAGGACTGCCCTAGGGGGCTAGGACCAGCTGCAGAAAGTCATCCCCTGGGCCGGGCAGAGAAGAAGCTTTAATTAAGGTCACTTCCCAGCACAGAGCCCCACTGGGGGAGCAGCAGCTGCCAAGCCTGGTCTCCCAGATCACAATGGAGGCTGCAGCATCTGACCCAGGAAGCTGAACCCCAATATCCTGAGCAGAGAGGGACGGAGTGTATGAGCAGCTTCCCTCCTTTAGCTCTCTGGGGAGAGCAGCTAATGGGAGCCCCTCCTCACAGGGAGAATGGCTGATCTCATTTGACCCACTGTCCATCTGGAATCACTCCTTGTCTTTCCATACAGTGACTCTGGATTAACAACGTTCTCAATGACACCAGATTTCAGAAAGAATGAGTTCAGAACGCTGTGGAAAAGACCATCGTGTGGCAGTGCTGACTCCCTTCCCACCTCCCTCACCCCCGGAGATCTAGGACAAGGACTGGGAGCTAAAATTTTCCAAACGGAACCGAAAGTTCCTGCAGTTTTCAAAAGAGGAGAAAAGTAAATTCTGTGAATTCACACTAACAGTGTTTGCTAAGTGGACAGAAAGTTATCACAGTGACAGGGCACGTGACTGGGGAATGGACTTGGTGACCTGGTGACTAGGAGCCAGGACTCTGGTACAAGTTGACCAGAGAGAAGGATCATGGTTAGCAGCAGCCCCCAGACACCCCCTAGTACCCAGAGCCCAGACCCCCCAGCCAGGGGCCCCAGACACCCCCCAGCCAGGATCCCATCAGATATTCCCTGGGACGCAGCCCACAGAGTTCCTGGTCAGGGACCCCAGATACCCCTCAAAGCCCCACGGCCAGAGAACCCCCACCACACCATGATTGCCAGGTTGGGAATCCCAAAGGGTTCCCCCCACCAAGAGCCCCCAGCAGCCAGGGACCCCCTCAAGGGACCCCCTCCCACTGGGAACTCAGTCCCTCACTGCCTGCCTAGGAACTTCCCCACCCTCCAGAACGATCTACCCTGACATTTGCCTGGGACCCCCTCCTCTGCCCAGTGTGACCCCCTGATGCTTTACAGTGCGACCCATCACTCTGCTTCCCTGGCATGCCCTCACCTAGTGCCAGGGATCCCCTCCCCCAGCTCTGTGCACTGGGCATGGCAACAAAACCAGGAACCAGCGGGGGAAGCACAGACAGAGCCCCTGGCACAGAACCAGGCTCCCTCTAACCCTCTGTCCCGCCTCCCCAAGAGACACCCACCCCCACTGTTCTGCAGCCACCAGGCCCCCAGCGATACCCACCTCCAGGACCCATAGCCTCAGGGATGGGCACATCAGAACCACCACCCCCAAAAACCCCAAACCTCCACAACCCACCAACCTGACTAGGGTACCCCCTGCCCAGCCACCCAGAGGCCTCCCCCTACCACAATGCCCCTTCAGCTGCAATCTCCCCACACAGACACCTTCCCTGCCCCTGCAAGTGTTACCTCACAGAGTGTGAGAAGTGGCTAGAAAGTTAACACCACCTCCTGCTGGCCAGTCACACAGGCAGAGGGAGCCTGGGGAGTGCTTCTTTAACAGGAGAATGGAAGGCCTGGAGGGCAAGAAAGATCCACGGGCTGTCACTAGCAAATAATGGCCACCATGGATCCACCCCAGAGGTGGCTGCATCTTAGCACATTGGGAAACAACCCATCATATTCAATTAGAAATAAAACAACTAGAGAGAAGTGGGGCAAATGTTTGGGGTATTTTATATCAGTCTTTGACACACGCAGAGAGAACCCTGTCACAAACGACATTTGATAACATGAGAGAAAACCACCAAGATCGGAGGGGATTTGATGTTGCTATTAAATAACTAGTGGAAAAGGGGGACTGTTGGACTGGATTTTATATGACTGTCCAATACAAAAACAGAATGTGATGGCCCCCCCCCGGCCACGGGGCAACCATTCACGTGAGCAGCTCAGAGCCCTTTGAGGAGCTGATTTAAGGGCGGGGGGGAGCTGGAAGGCTCCCTGGACAATGGAAGGGGGCCGCAGGGGAATTGGGAAATGGGGTCTGGGCAGTCTCCATGGGGGATGTGCTCCTCCCTTCCCTTCCCTGCCCTGGCAGAGAACGGGAACCTCATCCCATCCCACTCCAGTGGGAGCCATGTTCTGAGGAATGACCCAGGGCAATAATTTCCCACCCAAACAAGGACAAATCGCTGCAGATAAAATGGGTGGGAAAATCCACCCCCCATCGGAGAGATTTTAAATTGACATTTGAGAAGTATGGAGAGAAAAGGGAAAATCAGAGGCAATTAGAGAGCTGATCATTGGGGGGGGGGAGGAGAATCTCCCTGGATTTTATAGCCACATGTGATAATGAGAGAGAAAAGGGGAAATCTTGAGAGAATGTGTGTGTGGGAGAAAGTGGCAAAAACTGGGACAGGATCCAGTTAACTCACCTCCCTCCCACCCCGGGAATGTCCTGGCTGCACAGAGACAGATCTACACCCCCACCCCAGTGACCTCCCCCACCTGCAACTCCGGCTTCTCCTCCCCCCTCGACACCTCCGCCCTCACACCAAAGGGGGGGGCTCTGCCAGCGCCTCCCCCTGAGCTCAACTCCTGCTCCTCCCTCCAGCCCGGATTGTGCCCTTTAGCCCCCCACGAACCCTGCCTCCAGCTGCCTGACCCCCCCTGTCCATCAATTTCCTGCTCTGCGCCCGCCCCTCCCACGCTCCCTGTTACTTCCCCGCCCCGCTCCAGCCCCGCCCCCAGCGCCCGGCGGAACGTTACGGCTGGTCCGGGCAGGGGGAAGGGCAGCGGCTTCAGCGGCTGTTACTGGGCATGCGCAGTGCCCGGGAGTAGCACATTGCTATGGAGAGGGATTTAATACACCGCCCCCACCCGCCGGGCCCGGGGTTCGCCCCTCCCACCCACACGACGGCCAGGCCCCGGCTCCCCCAACCCAGCAGGGCGGGCGGGCGGATCCTCCTGCAGCTCCACTGGGGCCGAGGCGCCTTCAAGGCTTCTCTCAGGCTCCCTGGGGCACAGTCACTTTCCTGCCCCCCAGCGCCTCTCATTCCCCAGGGAGGGTCACAATGTCCCACCGCCCTTCCCCCGCCTGCAGCTCCGGCTTCTCCCCTCCCGCCCCCGCCAGCCACACCAAGGTGAACCCCCGGGCCCCAGTCTCTGTCCCCACCTGGATCCCAGCGGGGCCGGGGGCAGATCCTGGCTGCAGCTGAGAACAGCGGCTCCGCTGCGGCTCGGGCAGCTCCAGCGCTGCTGGCAGCACGTGGAGAACCAGGAGGCAGCTGTTCAGCCCGGGCTCCTTGTCACAATGTGCCAGAGCCCCGCCCCCAGGAGCTGCCCTGCCCATGGGCTGTCCCACAGCCCCGCCCCCAGGAGCTGCCCCGCCCCCGGGCTGTGCCAGAGCCCCGCCCCCCGGAGCTGCCCCGCCCCTGCTCTGTGCTGGAGCCCCGCCCCGAGGAGCTGCCCTGCCCCCGAGCTGAGCCAGAGCCCCGCCCCCAGGAGCTGCCCGCACCTGGGATGTGTCAGAGCCCCGCCCCCTGGAATTTCCCCATGTTGGGTCTCTGAGCTTTGTTCTCCTGCCGCCTTCTTCCCAGCACCCCCTGCTCCCTTCCTGTGTCTGCAAACACCCCCCTCCCCCGGGGCCGGCTGCAGTGCTCGCTGAGGCTGACTCCAGTGGCTGAAGTTGCCTCCATCTCTGCTTCACCTGGAGGGGGAGAGACAAAGAGAGGAGATGGTCCCAGGGTGTGAAACCAGAATCAGGGGGCAAGGAAAGAAGGACTGTTTGGAAAGGTGGGGTTTTTTTGTGGGGGGGGGGTGAGCCAGAGGGATTCAGAAGAAGTTGGGCAGCAGAGGCTCAGGGAAATTGAGGGAAACCTGCTGGGTGTCTCAGTGTTGCCCAGGGTTTGTACAGCACCTTGCATAATATGGGGTCTGATCTCAGTCATGGTCTGTGCAGCACCTGGGAGCCCTGATGTCTGTTTCCTGATCACAGGCTCTGGGAATGGAGAGAGGGAAACCTCAGCACCTGAAGGTTAATGCAGCCCTGTGTGCAACCCCTGCTAGGGTGATCCGACAGCAAATGTGAAAAATTGGGATGGGGGTGGGGTTAATAGGCACCTATATAAGAAAAAGACCCAAAAATCGGGACATCTAGTCATGCTAGTCCCTGCTGTTCTCATAAGGGGTCGGCTTAGAGAGGGTTTGGCTACACTTGCAGCTGTCCAGCGCTGGGAGTTAAAGCTGTCTTCCTACAGCTGTTTAGGGAAAGCACTGCAGTGTGGACACACTGACAGCTACCAGCACTCTGTCATGGCCACATTTGCAGCGCTGTTGGGAGTGGTGCATTATGGGCAGCTATCCCAGCATTCAAGTGGCTGCAATGTGCTTTTCAAAAGAGGAGGGTGGGGTGGAGTGTGACACGGAGCGTGGGGGAGACAGAGCGAGTGGATTTTTGGAGCTGACACTGTGTCAGCTCCCTGCCTGGCAAGTTCAAGCCTCCTCCCCCACCCCTCTCTCATTCACTAAATGCAAATAGCCGCCTTTGTTTTTTTCCTCACAGACCAGATAAGCCGCTTGTGGGCAACTATCGTGTATTTTAGGCCGCAATTTGTCAAGTCAGTCTGGAAAAATACTGGGACCCTTGCTATAATGATGTGACTGTCTGAGTTTTATCTGACCTTGCATAGTACAGTAAACAGGGCCTTTTATGGTGCCTACAGGATTGTTGCTTTGTGCATGCTGCGCGCATGATAGTATGCTTTTGTCCAATTATATGATCAGTATGTACAACGTCAGTATGCATGGCTAGTCCTTATGTAACTGAATTTAACTATATAAGGAGGTAGAAGTAAAAATAAAGAAGAAGATTTTTTACTTGCATATAGCTGTGTTGTGTGAGAATTTTCTGTGCTCCGCATTGAGACACCACAGCCGCTGATCCAAAACAGACCCCCTCTCCTCCGTGCCCACCCGGCTGCTTCTCTCCTCAAGCAAACACCAGCTGTGGGTGTTCCAAAGGGATCCCCCTGCCTCTGCTCATTCACTGCAAACAGTAACTGTGTTTGGTTTTTAGATAAGCAGCTCCGGGAGCCTTGAGCTCACAGCAAAGCAAACAGAGGCATCACACCAAAACAAAGAGCTTTATCTCTACTTAAAAGCATTATGGGAAGGTTCCGGAGGTCAGTGACAGCGTAGTAAGATTAATCACTGTTTACACTGGCACCCCAGCGCTACATCACCAGCTCTGTTCTCTTTATTCCTCTGGTCGAGGTGGAGCACATGCAGCACTGTAGCCAGGGAGATACAGCGCTGTATGTGCCTTGCCAGTGTGGACGGGGAGTAAGTTACAGCGCTGTAAAGCCACCACCTGCACTGTAACTCTCCAGTGTAGCCAAGGCCTGAGTTGTAGTAATAATAGCAGCCAAGAATCCGGTGGCACCTTCTAGACTAACAGACGTATTGGAGCATGAGCTGTCGTGGGTGAATACCCACTTTGTCAGATGCAACAATAGTCCCATATGGGCTAGTGGTCAGGATTCCTGGTTTTCACCCAGGTGGCCTGGGTTCAACTTCTGGTGTGGGAAGAGTGCAGAGCTTTTGCCCAGAGTGGAGGCAGGAAATGAAAGGAACAGGAAGGGATCCTGCCAGCAGTGGAGTTAGACAGTGTAGGGAGGGGACCCCAGAAGTGGGGGTGGGGCAGTTTTTTGGGGGGAGATGAGGGAAGGATCCCAGCAGTGCGGGAAGTTGACAACCTGGAGAGCACAGGCCTGGAATGGGGACCTGGAAGAGTGAATGTGTCCCTCTAAACCCATCAACTGCAGACTAGGCAGGCTTGGAAGAATTGTGTATTTGTTGGTAAATGTCAATTTCTGTGTAAACACACAACCCAATGGCAAAATATTTCCATCAATAATCATCAAAATTGACAGATGGGCAAAGTAAGAAACATGCTGCTTGAGAACTTATCATGTTGTAGGAGCAGCAGTGATCTGTATGCTCTGTATAACCTGTATGCTCAAAAGGTCTGTTAAACTCCCCCAGCTTGTGTCCTTTCCCGCTTTGAATGCCTGTGAAGTGGCTTTCCCACTCTCCTTTGTACCTCCAGTGAATGCCCTTCACCCGGCCCATCTGGCCAGTGGTTCGCTGTGTTACATTCTATTGCACCTCAGGGAGACTGATCTTCATCGCACCGTCCATCGCTGCGCTGTGGGACACTTACCTTAAAGGATCCTGACATCTCCACTGCCAGGCCTGTCCTGGGAGCGTGAGTATGAGTGTGATACCCTCCCCCATCCCTTCTTTTGAGCTTAGCTATCAAGCTAATAAATGTGCTGCTTTCTGCCAAACTCTGGTGGGGAGGGGCATTATTAGTCCTCTCTAAGCTTACTAACTGACCCAATTTTGGGTAACACAAGCAACATTGTTTGATCTGTTATTGTACCAAAGGGGGAGATGGTTGTCTATAAAGGAGGGTGAAGACTAAATGCCTCTGATGAGAATGGGATTTGAACCCATGCAGGCAGAGCATAATGGGGTAGCAGTCCATCACCTTAACCACTCGGTCACCTCATCTGAGCTGTCAAAAAACGGACAGGAGGAGAAATCTAAGGCCGGCAGAGATAGGGACACTAAGGAGTTTTTAAATACTAAGCGTAAGCAGGGTCTGAATGAGCTCCCCTCTCTCACCTAGTGAGGAGCTGGGGAAAGACTTCCGGAACAGACCGTGTTTGCATAGACACACCTACTCTGCCTAGCTATGCAGCATGATGGGGCCGCTTCCCCAAAATGACCAGTTTGGGATGGTCTTGGGTTACAAATGACTTTAGGATTGAGTGGAATGAAATGTTATTCTCCTTCCTGTATGAGTGAAGGGCAGCAGAACATACCTAGTCCGTCCTGATGGAGGGGTAGGTGAGTGAGGAATAGCTTTTATTGGACTGCAGAGAAGTGATTGAGGACGTCACCCTAAACCAGTGGTCCCCAAACATTTCACATTGTGCCCTCTTAGCCATGGCTGTGGCCCCTCAGAAGCCACGGTCAAGAACCGGGGCTGGGAGGAGTGGGGCTGTTGCTTGCTGGGGTGAGGGGTGCGGACAGAGGTAAAGGGGTCGACGCCGGGCTGGGAGCCAGAGTCTCAGGCTGAGGGTGGGGTTGGGGAAGAGCTGTGGCAGAGTGGTGCTCCCTCCCTGCCCTCTATGTGGGCTGGCTCAGGTCCTGAGGTGCCCCCATGAATGTTCCTCTGTGTCCCCCTAGGAGTCGCACCCCACATTATGGGGAACACTGAACCCTACTCGCTAAGCCGGGGCTAGTGATGCCAAACCCCCGGGAAAGGGAGAACAAGTGTGGGGGCCCCAGCACCAGAACCATGCCCCTACCTTCTGTCTGTGGCTCTACCCCCTTCCACCCATGGCCCTATTCACTGTCACTTCTGTTCCACCCCTTCCCCCACCAGCCCCACCCTATCACTCCTTTACCCCTGCCCCGCTGTGGCCCTGAGACCAGAGAAGCTCTGTGCCCCTGCTGCAGCCCCCGGGCTGTAGCAGGGAGTGGGAGCTCCTCCAGCCCTGGGGCTGACATAGGGGAGACTTTTCCAGGGGGACCTAACTTGGCCAGGGCCCCTGATCATGGGCCCCACTGTCCCCTTGGCAGTGCAAGGTTTGGGGAGGCTTAGCCCCCTTGTCATAAACAGATAGCTAAGGGTTAATGTTCTTTTACCTATAAAGAGGTAACACCAGTAACCTAAAACACCTGACCAGAGGACCAATCAGGAAACAAGACTTTTTCAAATCTGGGTGGAGGGAAGTTTGTGTGTGAGTTCTTTGTTCTTTGTCTTGTGTCTGTGGCGTCTAGGCTATGAGAGTGATTTTTCTATCTCCTGCCTTTCTAATCTTCTGTTTCCAAGTTGTAAGTACAAAGATAATAAGACAATAAGTTTATATTGTTTTTTTTTTTGTATTTACATGTGTGTAGTTGCTGGAATGTTTAAACTGTATTCTTTTTGGATAAGGCTGTTTATTCATTTTTTTCTTTTAAGCAAATAACCCTGTATTTGTCACCTTAATACAGAGAGACCATTTTTATGTCCTTTTCTTTCTTTTTATATAAAGCTTTCTTTTTAAGACCTGTTGGATTTTTTCTTTAGTGGGGACTCCAGGGAATTGAGTCTGCAGCTCACCAGGGAATTGGTGGGAGGAAGAAGTCAGGGGGAAAATCTCGTTGTGTTAGATTTACTAGCCTGACTTTGCATACCCTCTGGGTAAGGGGGAAGAGAGATTAGCTATCTTGGTACTTCTATTTCCAGGACTGGAAACAGGGAGGCGGGAGTCCCTCTGTTTAGATTCACGGAGCTTGCTTCTGTATATCTCTCCAGGAACCCAGGGAGGGAACACCTGGAGGGGAGGAGGGGGAAGGGAAATGGTTTATTCCCCTTTGTTGTGAGACTCAAGGCATCTGAGTCTGGGGGTCCCCCGGGGAAGGTTTTGGGGAGACCACAGCGAGCCAGGCACTGTATAAATCCCTGGCTGGTGGCAGCTTTACCAGGTCCAAGCTGGTAACTAAGCTTGGAGGTTTTCATGCTAACACCCATATTTTGGACGCTAAGGTCCAAATCTGGGAAAAAATGTTATGACACCCCTCCCCCCTGAGCCTCCATTACGAGCCGCCCAGGCTACCACTGCTCAGTGTGTGGCCAGTCTCTGTGTTTTCTGCTGCTCGTTCTGGGGAGCCTGGCCGGCCTTAGGGGTGGTGCCCCCCGATAGCCGCCCAGGGCTCCAGGGGTCAAAGGGCACCGTGTGGCAGTGCGAAGGTGCTCACTGCTCTCCCCTGCCCCAATGCTCCTCCATGGGTCCATAGAGGTTTGAGGGGAGTAAGGAGCAACCCTATGTGCTCCATGCGTCCTGGTCACTTTTCCCACTTGGGCTGTGCTGTGAGGGGAGCATCAGAAGCTGCTGCTCTCTGCCCTCCCGCTACGCAGCCCGGCTGAGGAAAGTGACCTGGATGCAGGGAGCTCGGATGATCTCACTTCTTGCCCCCACATCCCACAGCCCCTAGGGGTGCCCAGATGAGCAGCGTTCCAGGGAGGAGTGGGGGGCAGCAATGCCAGCTGCTCCATGCACACAGGTCAGTCTCCCCATGTGGGTGCAGGAGGGGGTGCAAGGGTTTCTGTGATGCCTATTCTATCAATATCGTCACTCAATACCAGGCACTCAAATTCACCAGTCTTAGTACTTAGACGTTTAGCGTTTGTATTTAAGCACTTCTAAAATGTGTCCCATTTTAGCTGTCTGCTATTACATGATGTAATTGAGGGAGACTCTTTCATTTCACTGTTTCTCATCAGAGCCTACCTGTACATTATCATCTTCCATCCTCTCCACCTTACTAGGCTATAGAGAATCCCTATGAATAGTTCCTCTCCTAACGGATGTCTCTGTCTGAACCCTGTGCTCCTCAGCGCCTGTCGGCTTTCCCCAGCTCTGAGGCTGTGTCTACACCGCGCACCTTACCACGGTGCAGCTGTGCCACTCTAACCATGCCATTGTAAGGTGCGCTGTGTGGCCATCCTTATCGCTGAGAGAGAGCTTCCCCGGCAACAAAGCCAAACTACCTCCAATGAGGGGCAGGAGCTTTGTCACCGGGAGCACAGCTCCACCTATGATGCGCTGTTCACACTGCCGCTTTTCATGGCTCAAATTTTGGCATTCGGGGAGTGTTTTTTCTCTCCGCAGAGAGACAAAATTTTTAGCAACAAAAGCCGAAATTAAAAAAAACTCCTCTGCAACCTATTTAATTTTACCTTTATACAACCTTTATACTGCCTCCAGTTCTGGTATCCTCATTTGAAAAAGATGTTGTGAAATTAGAGCTAGGGCAGCAAAGAGCCACCAAATATTCTGAGGGCTGGAGAAAAATGCCTTCCAGTGAGCTATTGAAAGAGCTCAACCTGTTTAGCTTATCAAAAGAAGATTGAAAGGTGATTTCATTGAAACGTTGAAGGGCCTTAATGGAGAGAAAAGATTGGGTATTTACGGGCTCTTGAATGGAGCAGAGAAAGGCATAACAAGACCCAATGGCTGGAAAGTGAAAAGAGACAAATTCATATTACAACTGAGGCACAATAGTCAACAGCGAGGTTGATTCACCACAGGAGCAAGCTACCAAGGAAAGTGGTGGATTCACCATCTCCTGATGTCATTTAATGAAGACTAGATGCCTTTCTGGAATGTGTTTGCCCCCAAAGTAGCTGTTATGTCATACAGGAGGCCTGTGATATGCAGGTTAGATGCTCTAATGGTGTCTTCTGACCATGAAGTCGACTAATTTCTGAAAAACTGTGTGTAGCATTGGGAGCAGCGTCTGATGTTTTCCTGTCTAGCCGGCTTGCTGCCTAGAACGAACGCTTCTTGAGTGGGGTGATCCACAGGGAGTAGCTCAAACCTCCAAAGTGCCTGGCCAGGGGCAAGACATTAGCCCAGCAAGGGAGGGGTGTGGCAGTGACATCACAAAGGCCTTTTGCAGGACCTCAGACTATTGGTCAAAGGTGATGGGGAGGTGGTGACCTCACAGAGAGATGCTGACATCAGCCAGGCAGGACAGGGGCGAGGGGCCAGGGAAACCTCAGAGACCTCTGTGGCTTTGCTTCAGCACGTTTCCTTCTCCAGGTCTCTCTTTGAGGACTGAGAGATTATTTGGGGTCATGGACGTGAGCGCCAGGAGGAACCTCTTTCGAATTTCCTCCTTCCCTTGTAGTGATTTTACTAGAAAACAGCCGTCCCTGTTTAGAAGGTAAGAGCCTCCTGGAGGTTTGAAACCTGTTCAGTCTGATCTATCTGGTGACAAGTGAATTCTAGGCATGGAAAACACGAGCTTAAGGAGGCAGAATTTTATTGCGCACCTGGGATTCTGTCCCTTAGAATCGCTGGGGACATTAGGGTTTGTCCTTTTTGTTTCACCTCTTCCTCCATCCCTCCCTCCTCTTCTTCTCTTGCTTCTTTTGTCCTTTCTCCTGTTCCCTTCCCAACAACAGGACGGAGGTGTGTGTGTGTGTGTTGCAGGGAAGTCCTCTGCAGCTCCCACTATGGAAGGTCCACCCAAAAATGTGGGACTGAAATAGTGCTCGGGCAGTGATCCCCACCGGTGACCTGGGCCATCCTTTGGGCTCTCTGGTGAGAACCCTCAGCCTCTCGTCCTCCATCTCTACCCTGATTGGTTGAGCAGGGGGATGTTGACAGGGAGGAGACTCAGGTCCTTGTTGTTCTCTTTTAAGATCAAGTAAATAAGTCAGAACCAGTTCTATCTTTGATTAATTTTGCTGCTTCTCTGCATTAATTGTCTCTGAGCAGTTGATGATTCCCTCTAACATTGCAGTTCTCCTCAAATACTTGCTGAATAATTACTATCACTGTTGTTGGTCTGGAGCTCATCTGAGAGCACAGTATTCAGGTCATTCAATGTCTGAAATTCAAGATCCGATGGTTTGTTTGAAAATCAGGGCTCTTCGGTCCTATTCCCAACACTGCCTCTGATGGGCTGTGTGACCTAAGACAAGTCAATTCTCCTTTCTCAGCCTGAGCTTCTCCCTCTTTCAAGTAGGGATAATAATGATCCGCTCTTACCTACCTCATGGTGGGTGAAGGATGCGGATCCATTTGGGAGTGTCACTAGAAGTAGTGCATAATATGAAGTTTCCCAGATTATGACATAATAGATTAGCTGAAATCGTCTATTTTATTTGTATTTTTTTATTTTGAATTTGTTAATAGTAGCAACGACTTAGCTCAGATTGAAGCATCTTATCTAATGGTTGAGATGTAAGTGTCTCCTCTTTGTGTGCGAGGAGACAATTTAACACACTCTGACAAAGAGGAGATGCTTTTGTTTTGCAACAAAATATTTTTGCAAAGATCTTTCATCCCACTTGTTATGATTTTGAGAAACAAACTGGTTTAGTCTAAATGGGATTTTCGGACAGAAACGGTTTGAATGAAATTTTCCCACCATCTCGATTCCTGGGCTCTGGGGTGTTTTCATCTGTTAGAACAGGAGTCAGAACTGGTTGCTTCTCTTTCTGGCTCTGCCATCGCCTTGTTGTGTAGGCCTTGGGTAGGTCACTTCCCTTCTCCCATCTGTCCAATCGGAACAGGAACAGTTCTCGAACTATGGGCAGTTTAGAGCCCAAGTGAGATAAGGGGTATTAAAGCCCTCTGTGAAGGAGAAAGGGGAGTTTCACAGTGTTTAGCACCAAGGAATTCTAAAGTTTGCTAAAATGTCTAGTCTGTGGAAACAAGAAATGGTCGGGGCCAAACTTATTAACCACTGCCTTTTTAAAGCCCATTCAAAGATGTGAGTCCCTATCTTTTAGGTACCTGTGGTTCTTTGCCAGCAGCAGAGAAGAGGTTCCTGCCTCCGTTTTTGTGGCCTTAACAAACCAGGTGTTGTGCCCCAGTTCTCGTCTGAGACCCCTGAAAAAGAACATCTTCCCATCCATGAACAAGACAGGACCTATCTTTCAAAGGGGAACAAAAAGACCTCTGGGACTTACAGACTAGCTAGCCTGACTGCCATAGCTGGAGAGATCCTGCAATACATTCTTAAACACTCAGTTTGTCAGCAGCACCTACAGGATGATTTGGTTCTTATGACTAGTGAAGCGTGGAATTGTCAAGAACAAATCATTCCAAACCAATCCTCTTTCCTTCTTTGGCAGGGTTCTGGGCCTGGTAGAGGTGAGTAAACAATAGATGGGATCTAGCTTGGTGTTACTAAGGCTTTCGACACAGTCCCATAGGACATTCTCAGAAGCAAACGAGGGAAATGTAGTCCAGCTGCAATCAGTGTAATGTGGGTGCAGAGCTGGTTGAAAGCCAAGACTCCAGGAGCCCTTCTCCATGTTTAGCTGCCCAACGGGGAGGGTGAACCTAGTGGGTCTGGCAGGGATCAGTCCGGTGTCAGGTACTATTCTATATTTTCATGAATGATTTGGAAAATGGAGTGGAGAGCATGCTCCTAAAGTTTACAACTGACACCAAGCACTTTGGAGCACAGGATTGAAATTCAAAACACCCTTAACAAATTGGAGACTTGGTCTTCTTGAGCCAAACTCCATGGTTAGGACTCTCTCTCTACACTGGGCTGAAGTGAAACCCCAGAGCCAAGCACTCCTCCTGGGCAGTGAGCTCCGACCTTGAATGGTCAGATGCTGCTTAGCACTGTCAGAGCAGCTTTTGCTGGGGGATTCTCCCAGCACTTTCCAATAGCGGGAAGGTATGAAATCCCCATTTGACTGCTGGGGACAGAGCCCGAGAGTGGGGAGGAACTTGCCCAAAGTCCCCAGGAAAAGGAAAACAACCAGCAGAGGAACCAATAGGAAACCCAGCAATGGAACTCAGGAGTCCTGGGGGTGTGCTGTGGTGACCAGATGTCCCAATTTTATAGGGACAGTCTGAATTTTGGGGTCTTATCTAGGATCCTATTACCCCCCACGCCGTCCCGATTTTTCACACTTGCTGTCTGGTCACCCTAGGGTGTGCACATGTGTGGGTCCCAGCTGCTCCCTGCCCCCCTCATTGAAGCAGATGTGCAGGGTTACTGCCCTGGGAAGTGCAGGGCACCAGTGGATGTGGGGTTGGCTGGAGGTAGGGTCTGGATTCAGGCAGGGCAAGGGCTGCGTGGCTGGCTGGCTTCAGGCAGGGGGGTGCATCAGGGGTTGGCTGGAGACAGGGCAGGGAGGATGCGGCTGGTGCAGGCAGAGCAGAAGGTGCAGGGCTGGCTGGAGACAGAGGCTGACTGCCGGCAGGGCAGGGCAGGGGGTGCAGGGCTGGCTGCAGGCAGGGCGTGGGGCAGGGCCGGTGCAAGGAAGTTTCATGCCCTAGGCGAAACTTCCACCTTGCACCCTCCCCCTCCGCACCGCTGCCCTGAGGCGCCCCACCCGTGGCAGCTCCCCCCTCCACCCTGAGGCTCCCCTCTTGTGGCAACTCTCCTGCTCTGCCCTGCGGCACCCCCCTCGCCCGAGCTCACCCCTGCTCTGAGCACGAGCACCTCGAGCACGCCGTGGCCGCTTCACTTCTCCCACCTCCAAGGCTTGCGGCGCCTAAGCCTGCCAGGCAGTCAAGCACCCTCCTCTGAGCCACAGCAGCCCTGACAGTTGACAATAGAGGCACCTTAACCCCTGAGTTCCTTCAATGTGTCCCCCTCGGGGGTCCAGCTCCGATCACCAGATACTCGGGGTATGTCTATACCACCTGCCAAATCGGTGGGCAGCGATCGATCCAGCGGGGGTTGATATATCGCGTCTAGTGTAGATGCAATACATTGAGTGCTCTCCCCTCGCCTGCTGTACTCCAGCTCGGTGAGAGGCGCAGGCAGAGTCTACGGGGAGCTGCAGCAGTCAACTCACCGAGACTGTGACATTATAATTGTTAGGCCTGAATAAAGATATAGCAGACAAAACCAGGTATGCCAACCTGACCAAAGTCAGGCTAACAGAGGTTTGTGGGTAATCCCTGAGTGGAAAACACTGAGAAGCGGCAGCATGTCTCACAAGCGCTGGGAAAAAGTGAGATAAGAGAGAAGCTGCATTCCTGGCATAGTACCAGATGTGCTGTGTTCGGGCAGCTCCTTCGAAGAACTGATAAGAGTCCTAGTTTCCCAGCCTCCTTGTTTTCGCTCCCTGGTTTTGTTCTTTGTTTGTTTTTAACTCCCCTACATTTCTAACTTTAGGCATGCATGTATACTAAAGGTGTCTAGTTTCTAGTTGTTAGAAGAAGGGGGTGGGTTGCTCCAGTGAATAATTTATGACGCGACGGAACTGTCTATATAGGCTTATACTAAGATGTAAAGAGCAGGCTGGTTCTCTCTGGAGACGAACTGCTCTCTATTGATGCGTGCACTTGTCAATAAAGAGCTTTTGATCGGACCTTGCTGGTGTTGCCTGTCTCTCTCGCGGTCAGACAACGAACTTTGCCGTCTGGGTTAGAGTCCCTGACATCTTTGGCGACTCCGCCGGGACCCGTCTGACTCTCCGGCGGGGGATCGGACCCTGAGGCAACGCAGCGCGCATCCTCCAGTTTAGAGGAGCCTTGCCTGGTGATCTGAACTCTGCGTTGGCGATAAGGCGTGTTCTGTGAACCAGCTGAAATTCATGGAAATCCAGCAACGTCCACCTACCCATTGAGTAGGGTCCAGGTTGTCGGGGTTAGAGTCCCTGACTACTTAGGTCTGGGTTAGAGTCCCAGTCCAGGTCTGGGTTAGAGTCCCAGTCCAGGTTTGCACAGGATCCAAGTTGTCTGGGTTAGAGTCCCAGCCTGGGTTTGAGTTTCAGTCCAGGTGTTCAAGTCCCTGGAGAGGTAAGCGAGCGCTCGACGCGGGGAGGTGGGGGTTAGAGTCCATTTACCTCGACCCGGGGAGGAGGGGTTAGAGTCCCTTCATGAAGAGGGGTTAGAGTCCCTTCATTAAAATGAGACAAGTTGGCAGTAAGTGCCCGGGGGATGCCCCGTTGTCTCTGATACTTAGAGATTGGAAAGAGATTTCTGAGACAGCTGATCTAGTTAAATTTAAGATGAGAAATCTGTGTTGGATCCAATGGCCATCATTTACCTTTCATTTGTCCCCAACTAGAGACTGGCCGGTGGGTGAAACCTTTTCCACAGATAGGAGGAACTCCTTAAGGGATATTTTGGTTGATCTTAGGCCGAGACAAATGGATTACTTGTTTGTATGGTATAATTATAAACCCATGGAGGGATGAGTAGCTTTTGAAGCTGTTTGTATGGAGAGCTCTTGTAAAAAAATCACCCACCATATGCACCAGAGCCGCACCGGGAGGAGGACAATTTTGTTCCTGTTCTTCCCCGTCTGATGGAGTGCAAGGATTCAAAAGCAGGTTAGGGACAGTTCAGGGACAGAGGAGAATCAAGGGGGAGCTCAGAGTGATGTTCCCTCATCTTCAGAGGAATCAGGCAGCCTCACCCCCTCTGTGCAGCCTCCAGCCAGCCTTTTGCAAACTTGGTCAGGGACTGCTTTTCAAACACCCCCAATATTACAGCAGCCCTTGTCCTTGCCCTTGTGGACCCCCACTAGGTTACTTAACTCCATGAGAGAGAATGTTTCTGAGACACCTCTGATATTACAAGCCTCATTGAGAACTTATCTGGTTCTACTGGTTGCTGGGGAACATGAGATGGTTTTACCCATACCCTGTTTGCAACTTCAAATTTGTTTAACTGGCAGTGCACTATGCCTCACTTATGAGACAATCCTGAGGCAGTGGAAAGAATGTTCTGCACAATCTTTTTCACTCATGTGCCCACTTGGGCAAATGTAAATCAGTTATTAGATACTCTCATGACAGAAGATGAAAGACAAAAAGTAAAAGAAAAATCTGCAGCTCATTTGAATGCACCTTGGCTAATTACTGACCCTAACTGGAATCCCAATAATCCAGCTCAAAAGACAAAGTTGGATGGATTTTTAAAAGCTGTTTTGAATGGTATTAGAGATGCAGGGGAGGCTACTCCAAATTGGAGCAAGGTGACTGCTTGTGTTCAGCATCCAGATAAGCACCTCTCTGACTTTTGTGCTCGACTGATTTGTGAAGTTAAAAAGCATGGGAATTTAAATCCTGAAACTGATCATGGAAAGGAGATGGTTAAAATGGTTTTCATGTCACAATGTGCAAAGGATATTGCAAAAAGATTTAGAAAGCATCCAGATGGTACGCAAGGGAAAAGTTTGTCTGAAGTAGTTAGCATTGCTACTAGAATGTTTAATGGGAAAGAGAAAAAGAAAGAAAAAGACATAAGGAACGGGTTAATTTAAAAATCATCTTGGCCCCGGGATGGAAGGAGGGGGGTGCTCTGCGTTCAGGGTCAGGAATCGGCGCGGACTGTGCTTGGTGCAGGGAGGGGCTGCTTTCGGCCCCAGCTGGCTGTGAAGGAAAAAATATAGACAGAGGCGAAGCAAAGGAAATACAAGTTACAGAACTGAAATTACATTTGCAAAGCTTAACTGTCCAGTAAGATCCAACAGTGTGCCTTTGTGACCCTGGAGTCGGTGTGGCTTGGTGACACCAAAGAAGCCACAGGCAGCCGACCTGGACTGGAATCTCTGAAAGAGACACCGCAGGAGATTCCAGGGTGTAAAAGAACAGCCCTCCCAAGAGCAGAAGCATGTTGGAAATTCTGGACAAGCTGTATACAGGATAATCTCCCTTCCACCTCTCCCCCTCCTCTGAACATTATACACAGAAGTGGCCAGTCTGGACGTACGTGTGTAAGTATGAAAGGAGCTTCAGGCTTGGGGCATTAAAATTTTCCTGAGTGATGTAAGAGCGTTCCCAACACTCTCCGTTGTTGTTTTATTATTTTATTAATGAAGCTTTAAAATTCAGTTATATGGTGTGTTTTCTTTATCTTCCCCCAACGATCCTGTAGTGTCAGCCTGATCATCTGACATGAGGGATAGATTGGTAACAGAAATTTGTCACAGTTTGGTGAGCAATTAAGAAGGGGGGAGCCCTGCAGAATTTACACCATCTATTTGTTTTACCCTTGTTATTTTGTGTTTGCTTTGCTTGGTACTGTTGGTGTTATATGCTGAGAACTGCATGAGTAAAAGTGAGTCCTAATAGGATAAGGAAACACTATTTGGTTCTGGTTCTGTTCTATTTAACCAGTTACTGTTGTTGTTTTTTTTCTCTGTTCATTTGGGTGTTAGGAGTGTGGGTGGAACTGAACCTCTTGTTCGTAATTCCTCGGAGTGGAAGCCATGTGTGCGAGACAGCTCTGAGGTTAAATTGAGATCCTTCTGTCCTGTCCCCTGTAGCGGTCAGTGTATAGAAGTGGGAAAGTCTGGCTTAGACTGTAATTCCCTCTGCTCTCTGTGTAATTCTCTTTTCTGTTTAAGTGTCAAACAGATGAATGAGTCTCTGGGTAAACCCTCTAAGAGTAGTCCTTCAAATTATATGTTAAGTAAATGGCCTTTGCCCAATGGGCCATGTGTCTTCGTCTAGGTGGCAAGCCTCATGAAGGAGGACTCGGGTAGTCTTGTGAGTAAGAATGTTTAAGGGAAGAGACCAGGAGGGGTGGGGGGCTAGTTGAGAAGCCCACCCTCCTAGCTAAACTGGTAGTGGAATAAGTTGGTGCCTATGGAAGGGACGTTCAGTGAGAAAAGCAGGATCGGGCCCAGTCGGGCAGGCAACAGACAGAGAGATTGGAAAACAGGTTGGAAAACTTTAAGGGTGTAGTGGAAGGAAGGAGTAAGTAAGTGTAAGCATGGGGATTTCAAATACCCAGAACTTACTTGAAATGGTGATTTGAGTTGATAAAAGTGGCTGTTGGGAGACAAGCAAGTGATTTAAGGGAGAGTGAGAAGTTAACTCTGTAGTTGCTGGAGGAAACAGCAGTTGAACTTTGTAAAAATGCTAAAGAGGAAAGTTCTTGGTGTCTTTGAAATGTTTGTAAATAAATTGAGGCAAAGAAATTGTTAATTGCAATCATTTAGAATTTAGTTAAATTAGCTGAAGAATGTATATAGTGCTATGTAATTGAAATTTTATTAGGCTGTAAGGGCACTATAAGTAGTGATGTTTTCTTTCAGTGTTTGAAAGCAAGAGTTAAAAGTAAAAAGCAAGCCAGAAAGCATCTGTATTCATGCAAATTATCTAACTGATAAGGTAGGAGCCACTGAAACCTGGGCTGCCTATGAAACACATAAAATATGGGATAATTCCTCTGTTTTTCCTGAAATCGACAAGGGTATTTGTCTATTTTAAGCAATGATTGTCTGCCCAGAAGGGGTAGACCTCTGTTTTTTTGTCTTTCAGATAATCAGAGAAAACTGGTGCCAGCTAAACAGCATTCAACGTACCATGCATTTACTGGCACAATAGAAATTATGTTTTGTGTTCTATGTTCTGTCTTGTGGTGTTTGTCTTGTGGCCGGAATTTTTGTGTTTAATATTTTTATAAAATAATCTAGTTTAAAAGCAAACAAAAAGTTTAAATTAAAATGCAGATACTTGTTTTGTTCAACTTGGAATACAAAGTGTTTAGATAAATCAGGAGAATGTGATATACTAAAGTCTAATGCATTTCCTTAAGTAAGGAAAAGAAACTTTATTGGTCAAATTGTTAATTGCAAAAATTGTTAAAATTTGCATACCAACAGTCTTTGAAAGCAAGGACATGAAAAGTTAACCCACTCCCCATATTGTACATGGGATCTTTCTGGCTACCTCAGATTTCTAGCCAGAGGGCTGGGGATGGTGGAAGGCTATTGGACTAGAGGTTGTATTGAGTGAACTCCTCAAAGTGGGTGTGCTTGTCCTGGCTTGTTGCTCGAAAGCTCTGTAATAAGGTTATTTTAGTAAAAGGGTGTGTGTGGCATATATTAAATAATAAGACTAATGTACTGTATAATGACAATGTGTAGGTGTTCATTGTTGGGAAAAAGGTGTATGAGTAAAAAGTGAAAGTTTCCTTTGCAGGTTAAAAGAAGCCAAGAAGGGAAGAAGCACAAAGAACAGAATGAATTAACTGAAAAAATAAAATAAAATAAAATAGCAAGCTCAGGCTATAGATAAGACACTGACTCCATTCAAGGACACTGCTCACAGTTAAGACTTGGTTAACAACCAGGAAAAGGAGGGCTTGAATTTGCCCATGCAGCTATGAGATCTGAAAAACACTGCCAGGCACTAATGAAATGTGTTAAGTTTTTTTCTCACAGGTAAGGAAGCGCTACCCAAAGACCCTAGCAGCCCTGCCACTCCTTGGAACCAGGAGACGGGATTGATGTAAAGGTCCACCAACGAAAGACTGCCTTGGCTCCATGCTGGAAAGGCCCTTAAGTTCTGATGACTACCAACACCGCTGTGAAGTACCAAAGACTGACTGCTTGGACCCAAGATTCTCACTGCAAAAAGACCCCTCCACATTGGGAGAATTCTCCTACTGATGATTAGCCTATTTCACCTTCTAGCTCCACTGTGCCTTCTGGACAGTAGGGAAAAAGTACAAGGTGAAGTGCTAGTAGCCTCTCCCTTATCCACTGACAGATCTACTGTGCCTTTGAATTTTTCTAGAAAAAGCAAAACCATTACAGGGTGATGTGCTAGTAACCTCTCCCCTATATGATGCTGCACCAAGACTGTTTTGGGAAAGAAGAAGGAACACTCACTCCACTGAAATTGCTAAAGTCCAGGAATTCCTGACTAGAAAGGACATTAAGAACTGACCCCGGTGAAGAAACAAAGAATTGTACACTGGCAGAAAAAATTTGTGGGACCCATGCTTGGGAATGTGGTATTGATTGGATTTTGGGGTTTATTCTACAGGCTGTGCCCTGTGTTGTGGATAAATTCTTCAGCATGTATTGCTCTCTCTAATTGGATTTTAAATAACAAGTACCCGAAGAGTTTGTTCTGCCACTGGAAATTTTACCGGTATTGAAACCATTCCAGTGACTAATAATGTAACCCCCTCCTATGCTATTAATGTCAATGCCTTTTAAAAGTACCTGAAAATAGTTAAATAACAAATGTAATATAGTACTACACCAAGGAAAGATGGTATTAAATATCACTGAGGCTGGGAAGGCATTGCAGTGGGATCTAGTATGTTTGGAGATTCAGAATTTCCTGAATGACCAGCTGATGGCCATTTGGAGTGATCTTGAGTACCAGACTTGGCCCACTGCCCTTACAGACACATCAGGAGTACCATCTGATCTGTGGTCATGGAGATATACTAAAGACTTTCTGGGTGGAAGTGTAAACATTTACAGTGCTCCTTCCAAGCATTTGGACTGGGGGGTGTGGGCTTCCACATACCGAATCCTGACGGGTCCATGGGGAGGATGCACATGGGACTGGATTATTCACCGAAACATCTGGGAAATTAGACCACTTGGTATACCTAACTGATTTATAGTCAGTGCCCCAATCCCTTAGTTGTCAGACAAACAGGATTCCACTCTTTTGTCCGTGCACTCATTCCTGGATTGTGGGTGGCTAAGCTCAAGAGAGCAGTTGTAAATATTTCTGCAGAGCTTGAAAAAAACCAGCTAATGCATTAATAGACGCTTTCCAAAAGTTGCAATGAAAGACTGATGAAGTAGCAGAAGTAACTTTGCAAAATAGACGTGTGCTAAATGCCATGAATGCTGAATTAGAGAGGGGCTTGTGCTCGCATTGGGGAAAAATGTTGCTTTGCTGTTAATCACTCTGGCTTAATTGACAAAGATTTACAAGCTATTAAGAATGTTGCTGTTGTTTTCCATGCTATATCTCTTGATCACACTTTTAGTTTTAAGGACCTCCACTCAGACCTTGGGTCATGGTTTACTAGCCTCCCCCGTACAATTGTTAAATGGATATGTGTCCCAAGAGTCCCATTATGGTCCTCTAGGGACAAAGGGGGGATTGTTAGGCCTGAATAAAGATATAGCAGACAAAACCAGGTATGCCAACCTGACCAAAGTCAGGCTAACAGAGGTTTGTGGGTAATCCCTGAGTGGAAAACACTGAGAAGCAGCAGCATGTCTCACAAGCGCTGGGAAAAAGTGAGATAAGAGAGAAGTTGCATTCCTGGCATAGTACCAGATGTGCTGTGTTCGGGCAGCTCCTTCGAAGAACTGATAAGAGTCCTAGTTTCCCATCCTCCTTGTTTTCGCTCCCTGGTTTTGTTCTTTGTTTGTTTTTAACTCCCCTACATTTCTAACTTTAGGCATGCATGTATACTAAAGGTGTCTAGTTTCTAGTTGTTAGAAGAAGGGGGTGGGTTGCTCCAGTGAATAATTTATGACGCGACGGAACTGTCTACATAGGCTTATACTAAGATGTAAAGAGCAGGCTGGTTCTCTCTGGAGACGAGCTGCTCTCTATTGATGCGTGCACTTGTCAATAAAGAGCTTTTGATCGGACCTTGCTGGTGTTGCCTGTCTCTCTCGCGGTCAGACAACGAACTTTGCCGTCTGGGTTAGAGTCCCTGACATAAGTATAATCTAATATCTCATTGAAAGGTGACAGGGCCAGAAAGAGTTAATTAACTCACCTCACCGACTGACCTGACCCGTGGGTGAACCTTAGAAACTGCTTAACAAGATATGTAAATGAACAGAGCTTTGAAATGCAAGTCTGCAGTGTTAGAGGTAGAAGGGGAGGTGTTTGCTCAGGTCTTGTGATGTCAGCAAAGAAGTCTTGTCTATTGCTCTAGTTTTAATTCAAAGAGCAAAAAAAGAATATTAACATTTATGATGATACTTGAGTGAAATAGTATTATTGTCTGTGTCTCTTTGAAGGTTGTGGTAATCTGTATCTGAACTGTTTGATGGATGTACTAATTGCCAGGATGTTTGGAAGAAGAGTTAAGCCTATTGTTTTCTCAGGCTGAAAGGCTGCTGGAAATGTTTAAGAACCTGGGACACGATCCTTCTTCATCTCAGATCTGCTTTGGGTTTCAAGAGGGGGAAACCTTAAGCCACAAGGATTGAGATCCCCAGTCATTGACTGGAGCCACCCTGAATATGGACATTGGATTATAACCTATGGACTATTTCTAAAAGGACTTTTGGCAACTACAAGCTCATCTCTACTTTGTATCTGAACCTCAAAAATTGAATTCAAGTCTATATGTCTATTAATCTTTTAACCAACACTCACTCTCTCTCTTTTCTTTTCTAATAAATTTTAGCTTAGTTAATAAGAATTGGCTATAGCATGTATTTTAGGTAAAATCTAAGTTATAATTGAACCTGGTTATGTGGCTGATCCTTTGGGATCGGAAGAATCTTTTCTTTTATATGATGAAGTAAGATGTTCAGGAATCATCATCATATCTAACAGGTGTGTCTGGACGGAGGCCTGAGGCTGGGTACTTTAAGGGAACTGCGTGGTTTAAACTTCTAAGTAACCAGTGAGGTACTACAGAAGCTGTTTTGTGCTGGCTTGGTAAATCTAAGTATTGAAATAACCAGCAGCGTTTGGGATTTGTCTGCCCTGTTTTGTTTGCAATTCACTCTGATTGAGTGAGCTGAGCTGGCTCCCACGGGCAGCACCGTCACACCTACAGCCAGGCTGCAGAGGTCCGGGGGATCTTAGGGGCCTTGGGGTGCACAGATACCTATGTCCAGGCCATAGCGGTCCCTGGGGGGCTTAGAGAGTTTGGGGGGGACACAGATACCAATCTCCATGCTCTAGGGTCCCATGGGGGCTTATAGGGTTCGTGGGGGGCACATATTCCTACATCCAGGCTGTAGGGTTACCAGGGGGGCTTAGGAGGTTAGTGGGGGGCAAAGATACCTACGTCCAGGCTGGAGGCATCCTGGGAGTCTTAGGGGATTTGTGGGGGCCAAAGACACCTATGATGTCCAGGCTGTAGGGGTACCAGTGGGTTTTAGGGGTTCGAGTGGGCACAGATACGTATGTCCAGGCTGTATCGTTCCCAGGGGGGGTTAGAGGTTTCGTGAGGGGCACAGATATCTACGTCCAGATTGCAGATGTCCCTGGAGGGGGGCGTTAGGGGGGTTGTGGGAGTGCAAATACCTATGTCCAGGCTGTAAAGGGTTCCTGGGGGCTTAGAGGGTTTCTGAGGGGCACATATACCTACGTGCACACTGGAGTGTTGCAAGGGGCTTATGGAGTCTATATGGGGTACAGATACCAATGTTCTGGCTGTATAGGTCCCTCGGGGGCTTAGGGGGTTTGTGGGGGGCACAGATACCTAAGTTCAGGCTGGAGGGATCTCTGAGTGTCTTAGGTGTTTGGTGGGAGGCACAGATACCTACGTCCAGGCTGCAGGGGTCTCGGAGGGGCTTAGGGTCTGTCACGGAGTGTGGGGGAGTCCGGTCCTGCACCCCTCTTCCTGGGACTCACAGTGACTCTCAGCCAGCCAGTAAAACAGAAGGTTTATTGGACAACAGGAGCGAAGGATGCGGCAGAGCTTGGAGGCACAAGCAGGACCCCACAATCAAGTCCTTCTAGGGGTTCAGGAAACTTAGTTCCCAGTTTGGGAATCCCTGAATTCCAACCACCCAGACCAAAACCGAAACTGAACTAACCCAACTCCCTCCAGCTGGCCATTTCCTGTGTCCAGCTTCCCGGGCAAAGGTGCTGACCCCTCCCCCCGCCTAGCTCAGGTTACAGGCTGAGCACGTGTCCGGTCCCAAAGTCACCCCCTGCTCTCCCATCCCCCACACAGACAGTCCCTACTCCATCACAGTAATGCACAGAGCATTTCCCGCATGGAGCAACAGTGACACCATGTGGCCACACTGGGTAATGGACAGAGCATTTCCCGCATGGAGCCACAGTGACACCGTGTGGCCACACTGGGTAATGCACAGAGCATTTCCCGCATGGAGCAACAGTGACACCATGTGGCCACGCACAATAACGCACAGAACATTTCCCATATGGAGCAACTGTGACACCGTGGGCCAGGCAGGGTAATGCACAGAGCATTTCCCGCAGGGAGCAACATTGATCCCTTGTGACCACACCAGGTAATGGACAGAGCATTTCCTGCATGGAGCAACAGTGACACCATGTGGCCATGCAGGGAAATGCACAGAGCATTTCCTGGATGGAGCAACAGTGATTCCATGTGGCCACACAGGGTAATGCACAGAGCATTTCTCTCATAGAGGAACAGTGACAACATGTGGCCATGCAGGGTAATGCACAGAGCATCACGCCTATGTAGAGGCTGTAGAGATCCCTGGGGGACTTAGGGGTCGTGGGGGGCACAGATAGATACGTCCAGGCTGGAGACATTCTGGTGGGCATTAGGGGCTTCATGAGGGGCACAAATATCTACGTCAGGGCTGGAGAGGTCTCTGGATGGCTTAGGGGGTTGTGGTGAGCATAGATACATACGTCCATGCTGTAGTGGTCCCTGGGGGTTTAAGGAGTTGGTAAGGGTCACAGAAACCTAAGTATGGTCTGGAGGGGTCCCTGGGGGACTTAAGGGTTTGTGGTTGCGCAGATACCTACGTACCAGTTGGAGGGGGCCCTGGGGAGCTTAGGGTTTTGTGTGGCGTACACATAGCTATAACCAGGCTGGTGGGGGCCCTATGGGTCTTAGAAGGCTGGTGGGGGCAGAGATACCTATGTAGGGACTGGAGAAGTCCTGGGGAGGGCTTTGGGGGTTCCTGGAAGTCACAAGTATCTACGTCCAGGCTGGCGGAGTTCTGGGGGTATTAGGGAGTTATGCGGGGGCACATATACCTATATCGAGGCTGTAGGGGTCCTGGGGTTGCTTTGGGGAATTTTGGGGTACAGATACCTACTTCCATGCTGTAGGGGTCGCTGGGAGGATCAGTGGGTTCGTGAGGGTGCACCGATATCTACGTCCGGTCTATAGGGATCCTGGGGGGGTCTTAGGCGTTTGTAAGGGTCACAGATACATTCATCCAGGCAAGAGGGGTCCTAGGGACCTTAGGGGGTTCATGCTGGGCACAGATACCTGCGTCTAGGCTGGAGGGGTTTGGGGTCTTAGGAGGGTTGTGTGGGCACAGATACCTATGTCGATGCTGGAGGGGTCCTGTCATGTCTTAGCGGATTCGTGGGGTCAGAGATACCTACATCTAGGCTGGAGGGGTTCCGGGCGGATTAGGTGTGTTTGGGGGGGGAACAGATACCTACATCCTGATGGTAGGTGGCCCTGGGTAGCTTAGGCGGTTTTTGTCGGTCACAGATACAAACATCCATGCTGTAGGGGTCCCGAGGGACTTTGTGGGGCTCTAGGGGTCACAGATACCTACGCAAAGTCTGGAAGTTTCCTGTGGGTATTAAGGGGTGTGTGGGGCATACAGATGCCTACATCTGGGCTTGTGGGTTCCCTGGGGGGTTTAGAGGTTTGTGGAGAGCACAGATACCATTATCCAGGCTAGATGGGTTCTGGTGGGATTAGGGGGTTGTGGGGGGCACAGATACCTATGTAAGCAGAAGCAGGATGAACTCTACCCTCACATCTGGTGGTGAATTATGGCAAGTGTGGAAAAGGATTTCAGGGTCTGATCATGTTTGCATAGACACATCCACCGTGCGTGACACGGCCACGGCAGCCTGGGATGGTTACTTTGGCAGCTATGGTATCCCCAGTTTATTTGTTGTTGGGGTGTGAGATGTGGAGTGTTGTCACCCTGATTGTGTGGATGAGGAACTGTGAAACAGCTTTGAGACAGGGATTCTCACCATCAGTTGAGTGGCACTCACTAGACAAGGGAGTGGGCTCCTTGGGTGAGCTAGAGACACCAATTGTACTTTTTTTCTTTTAACAGTTGAATAGCAGTGCTGATTTTTTATTCTTTTAAAAGTTGAATTTCTAGGTTTTTGAGCTGAAATCACTGAAAAGATGTGTTAGCTTGTGGGGGACTCTGAAACTGTATTGCAGAACACAGTAGTTGACAGACAGGAGCAGTTTGTGGGAGTGGCCCACGGAGTGAGGTGAGTCCAGCAGTTTTGGGGGACAGCTGGAGCAGAACACACGTCAGCTGGCAGAGCAGCTGGTGGACTGAGCTGAGCAGTTTGTGGGGAAGGCAAAAGCAGAATCCCATGGAGAGGCAGAGCAGTCAGCAGTGGACCACATAAGGTGCCCCTTTCTACTCAGGCTGGCAGGGGGAAAAACCCTGCAGATAGACTCTTGAACTCTGGGGTTGCGCAACATTGGGTGATTTTGGGGTTGCTGGACTCTTGAAACGTTGGAGATATTGGACTTTGGAGCCTTGGGGTGATTTGGGGATTGCTGGACTCATGAGCCCAGAGAAAAGGACACGGCCTAGTTGAGGTGTTTTCCCAATTTAATGCTATGTTGTTTATCTCACGTTATTAAACATTTTCTGCTACACCCAGACTCTGTGCTTGCGAGAGGGGAAGTATTGCCTCTTTGAGGCACCTAGGAGTGCGTATGTAAAATTTTCCCATGTCACTGGGTGGGGGCTCGAGCTGGTTTGCATTACATTGTAGGCAAGGGACCCCTATGTATTGAACCCAGTCCTTGCTGCTATCAGTTCACCCTGGCAGAAGGGTTCCACCTACGTCCAGGCTCAAGGGGTCCCTGGGGGGCTTAGGGAGTTCGTGGGGGGCACAGATATCTAGGTCCAGGCTGTAGGGGGTCGGGGGGGGGCTCAGGAGTTTGGTGGTGGGCACAGATACCTACGTCCAGGCTGCAGGGGTCCCAGAGGGACTTAGGGGGTGTCACATAGTGTGGTGGAATCTGGCCATGCACCCCTCTTCCTGGGACACACAGTGACTCAGCCAGCCAGTAAAACAGAAGGTTTTTTTGGCCAACAGGAACGAAGGATACAGCAGGGCTTTTGGGCACAACCAGGACCCCTCAATCGAGTCCTTCTGGGGGTTCAGGAAGCTTAGTTCCCAGTTTGGGATTCCCTGAATTCCAACAACCCAGGTCCAAACCAAAACTGAACTAACTCCCTCCAGCCAGCCCCTTCCTTTATTTAGCTTCCTGGGCAAAAGTGCTGACTCCCTCCCAGCTGCCTAGCTTAAGTTACAGGCTTAGGTCCTGTCCCTCACCTAAAGTCACCCGCTGCTCTCCCATCCCCCACACAGACAGTCCCCACTCCATCACAGTAATGCCCAGAGCATTTCGCGCATGGAGCAACAGTAACTCTGTGTGGTGACGCAGGGTAATGCCCAGAGCATTTCCCCCGTGGAGCAACAGTGACACCATGCGGCCACACAGGGTAATGCACAGAGCATTTCCTGCATGGAGCAAGAGTGACACTGTGTGGCCATACCGGGTAATACTCAGAGCATTTCCTGCATGGAGCAACAGTGGCACCGTGTGGCCATACAGGGTAATGCACAGTGCATTTCCTGCATGGAGCAACAGTGACACCATGTGGTCACGCAGGGTAATGCACAGAGCATTTCCTGCATGGAGGAACAGTGACACCATGTGGTCATGCAGGGTAATGCACAGAGCGTTTCCTGCATGGAGCAACAGTGGCACCATGTGGTCACACAGGGTAATGCACATAGCATTTCCTGCATGGAGCAACAGTGACATCACGTGGCCACACAGGGTAATGCACAGAGCATCGCACCTACGTGGAGGCTGTAGAGATCCCTCGAGGGCTTACGTGGGTTCGTAGGGTCACAGTTATCTACATCCAGTATGGGCGGGACCCTGGGAGAGTTAGGGGGGTTGTGAGGGCATAGGCAGTTCCGTCCAGGCTGTAGAGGTCCTGGTGGGGATTAAAGGCTTCCTGGAGGACAGCAATATCTACGCCCAGGCTGAAGGGGTCCCTGGACGCTTTGGGGGTTGTGGTGAGCACAGTGATCCCTGGGGGTATAGGGACTTGGTGAGGGGCACAGATACCTATGTATGTCCTGGAGGGGTCCCGGGGGGGGGGCTTAGTGGTACTGTAGGAGACACTGATACCTACTTCCAGGCTATAGGCATTCTGGGGGGGCTTAGGGCTTTGGGGGGGCACAGATACCTACATCCAGGCTGGAGGGGTCCCGGGGGGCTTAGGTGGTTTGTGGGGAGGGGCACAGATATGTACATCCAGGCTGGAGAGGTTCCGGAGAGGATTAGGGGTTTTTTGCGGATGGCAGAGATACCTATCTCCATACTCTAGGGGTCCCGGGGGGCTTAGGGTTTTTTGGGAGGCACAGATATCTATGTCCAGGTTGGAGTGGTTCCTGGGGGGTTAGGGAGTTCCTGGGGGGCACAGATACCTATGTCCATGCTGTAGGGTTCCCTGGGTGGATTAGGGGTTTTCTGGGTGGAAGAGATACCTACGTCTAGGCTGTAGGGGTCCCTGGGAGGCTTAGGGGGTTTGTGGGGGGCAGAGATACCTACTTCCAGGCAATAGGTCTTCCAGGGGGAATTAGTGTGTTGGGGGGGCACAGATACCTAGGTTCAGGCTGGAGGGTTCCCGGGGGGGGGCTTACGCCGTTTGTGTTGGGCACAGATATCTGCATCCAGGCTGGAGTGGTCCCTGGGGGGGCTAAAGCGGTTTCTGGTGGGCAAAGATAACTACCTCCAGTCTGGAGGGGTTTCTCGGCACTTAGGGGTTGTGGGGGGCACAGATACTTCCATCCAGGCTAGAAGGTCCCTGGGGGGCTTAGCGGGTTCATGTGGGGCACAGATACCTAAGTCCAGGCTGGATGGGTCCAGGGGGGGCTTATGGGGTTCAGGGAGCACAGATGCTTATCTCTAGGCTATAGGGGTCCCTGGTGGGCTTAGGGGGTTTTGGGGGGCCCCAGATACCTAAGTCCATGCTGTAGGCTTCCCTACAGGTGCTTAGGGGTTCGTGGGGTGCACAGATACTTATGTCCAGTCTGGAAGGGACAGGGGGGTTTGGGGTTTCATGAGGGGCACAGATACAAACCTCCAGGCTGTAGGAGTCCCAGGGAGGCTGTGGGGGTACAAATACCTACATCTAGACTGGATGGGTCCTGGGGGTTATAGGGGGCTTGTGGGGGGCACAGATACCTAGGTACAGGCTGTCGGTGTCCCGAGGAGATTAGGCGGTTCACTGGGGGCTCAGATACATCCAGGCTGGATGTGTCCCGAGGAGCTTAGGGGGTTTGTGGGGTGCTCAGACACCTGTGTCCAGGCTGTAGGGATCCCTGGGGGCTTAGGGGGTTCGTGGGGGTCACAGGTAGTTACGTCCAGGCTGAAGGGGTAATGGGAGTGCTTAAGGGATCGGGGCTGACACAGATACCTACGTCCTGGGTCTAGGGGAGGCAGGAGAAGTGAAGCGGCCATGGTGTGCTTTCAAGTAGGGATAATAATGATCCACTGTTACCTACCTCATGGTGGGTGGAGGATGGGGATCCATTGGAGAGTGTCACTAAGAGTAGTGCATAATATGAGGTGTCCCATCGTTTACCAGAGCAGATTATGACGTAATAGATTAGCTGAAACAGTCTTTTTTATTTGTATTTTTTTATTTTGGAATTGTTAAGAGCAGCAATGACTTAGCTCAGACTGAAGCATCTTATCTAATTTTCAAGATCTAAGTGTCTCCTCCTTGTGTGTGATGACACAATTTAACACACTGTGACAAACAGGAGATGCTTTTGTTTTGCAATAAAATCTTTTTGCAAAGAACTTCCATCTCACTTGTTATGATTTTGAGAAACAAACTGCTTTAGTCTGAATGGGATATTTGGACAGAAACGGTTGGAATGAAATTTTCCAACCATCTCAGTTCCTGAGCTCTATCCCTGCCTCTGGGGGGATTTGTTGTCTGTTAGAACAGGAGTCTGACTGGCGGCTTCTCTTTCTGGCTCTGCCACCGCCTTGCTGTGTAGGCCCTTGGGTAGGTCACCTCCCTTCTCTGTACCTAAGGCTCCTCTCATTTGTCCAATGGGAACAGGGACAGTTCTCGAATTCTGGGCAGTTGTGAGCCTGAGTGAGAAAAGGGGTGTTGAAGCCCTCTGTGAAGAAGAAAGGGGAGTTTCACGGTGTTTTTGCACCAAGGAATTCTAAACCAAAACTGAACTAACTCCCTCGAGTCCTTCTGGGGGTTCAGGAAGTTTAGTTCCCAGTTTGGGATTCTCTGAATTCCAACTACCCAGCTCCAAACCAAAACTGAACTAACTCCCTCCAGCCGACCCCTTCCTGTGTCCAGCTTCCCGGGCAAAGGTGCTCACTCTCTCAGCCCTGCCTAGCTCGAGTTACAGGCTTCGGTCCTGTCCCTCATCTCTCCCATCCCCCACACAGACAGTCCCCACTCCATCACAGTAATGCCCAGAGCATTTCGCGCATGGAACAACAGTGACACCATGTGGCCACGCAGGGTAATGCCCAGAGCATTTCCTGCATGGAGCAACAATGACACTGTGTGGCCACTCAGGGTAATGCACAGAGCATCACACCTACGTAGAGGCTGTAGAGATCCCTGGGGGCTTAGGGGTCATGGGAGGTAAAGATAGCAACGTCCAAGCTGGAGGAATTCTGGGGGGCTTAAGGGGGTTCGTAGGGTCACAGATACCTACGTCCAGGATGGTCAGGACTCTGGGGGAGTTAGGGGGGTTGTGAGGGGCATAGGAACTTGCGTCCAGGGTGTAGAGGTCCTGGTGGGGATTAAGGGCTTCCTGGAGGACACCAATATCTACGTCCGGGCTGGAGATGTCCCTGGACGGCTTAGAGGTTGTGGTGAGCACAGTGATCCCTGGGGGTTTAGGAACTTGGTGAGGGGCACAGATACCAATGTTTGTCCTGGAGGGGTAACTGGGGGGGCTTAGTGGTATTGTAGGGGACACAGATACCTACGTCCAGGCTATAGGCATTCTGGGGGGGGTTAGGGCTTTGGGGGGCACAGATACCTACATCCAGGCTGGAGGGGTCCCGGGGGGCTTAGGGGGGTTGTGGGGGGCACAGCTATGTACGTCCAGGCTGGAGAGGTTCCAGGGAGTATAAGGAATTTTTGTGGAGAGCAGAGATACCTATCTCCAGGATCTAGGGGTCTCTGGGGGGCTTAGGGTTTTTTTGGGAGGCACAGATAACTATGTCCAGGTTGGAGTGGTTCCTGGGGGTTTAGAGGGTTCCTGGGGGGCACAGATACCTAGGTCCATGCTGTAGGGTTCCCCGGGTGGATTAGGGGTTTTCTGAGGGGTACAGATACATACGTCTAGGCTGTAGGGGTCCCTGGGAGGCTTAGGGGGTTTGTGGGGGGCAGCGATACCTAAGTCCAGGCAATAGGGCTTCCAGGGGGAATTAGTGTGTTGCGGGGGCACAGATATCTAGATCCAGGCTGGAGGGTTCCCGATGGCGGGGGGGCTTAGGCAGTTTGTATTCGGCAAAGATACCTACCTCCAGGCTGGAGGGGTGTCTCGGTACTTAGGGATTGTGGGGGGGCACAGATACCTCCGTCCAGGCTGGAGGGTCCCTGGGGAGCTTAGCGGGTTCGTAGGGGGCACAGATACCTAAATCCGGGCTGGAGGGATCCAGGGGGGGCTTATGGGGTTCAGAGGGCACACATACTTATCTCTAGGCTGTAGTGGTCCCTGGTGGGCTTAGGGGGTTTTGGGGGGCCCCAGATACCTAAGTCCATGCTGTAGGCGTCCCTACAGGTGCTTATGGGTTCGTGGGGTGCACAGATACTTATGTCCAGGCTGGAGGGGGCAGGGGGGGTTGGGGTTTCATGGGGGGCACAGATACGAACCTCCAGGCTGTAGGAGTCCCAGGGGGGCTGTGGGGGTACAGATACCTACATCTAGGCTGGAGGGGTCCTGGGGGGTATAGAGGGTTTGTGGGGGGCACAGATACCTAGGTACAGGCTGTCGGTGTCCCGAGGAGATGAGGTGATTCACTGGGGGCTCAGATACATCCAGGCTGGATGTGTCCCGAGGAGCTTAGGGGGTTCGTGCGGTGCTCAGACACCTGTGTCCAGGCTGTAGGGATCCCTGGGGGCTTAGGGGGTTCGTGGAGGTCACAGGTAGTTACGTCCAGGCTGAAGGGGTAATGGGAGTGCTTAAGGGATCGGGGCTGACACAGATACCTACGTCCAGGGTCTAGGGGTCCCGAGGGGATTGGGGGTTGAGGGGGGAAGAGATACCTACGTCATAGCTGGAGGTGTCTTGGGTGGTTTAGGAGGTTCGTTGGAGTCACAGATACCTAAGTCCAGGCTGTAGGGGTTCCTGGGGTATTCGGGGATTTCTGGGGGTCACAGATACCTACATGCAGACTGGAGGGGTCCTGGAGCGCTTAGGAGATTTATGGGGGGCACAGATACCAACATACTGGCTGTAAAGGTCCCTGGGGGGCTTTGTGGGTTCGGGGGGCACAGATACCAATGTCCTGGCTGTAGATGTTCCTGGGGTACATAGAGGGGCTGTGGTCGCACATAACCCTACATCCAGGCTGTCGGGGTCCCGGGGGCCCCTGGCCAAATTGGGTCCCCCTGGAAAGGTCTCCCTCACGGTGGCCCCAGGGCTGGAGGAGCTCCCACTCCCTGATATGGCGCAGAGGCTGCAGCAGGGGCACAGAGCTTCTCTGGTGTCAGGGCCACAGCGGGGCAGGGGTAAAGGAGTGAGACCAGAGAAGCTCTGTGCCCCTGCTGCAGCCCCCAGGTAATAGAAGGGAGTGGGAGCTCTTCCAGCCCTGAGGCCACCGTGGAGGAACATCTACAGCCAGGACATTGGTATCTGTCACACATTAGAAGCAAGAGGAAGACTAAGGACAGGGTAGGCCCACTGCTCAGTGAGGAGGGGGAAACAGTAACGGGAGACTTGGAAATGGCAGAGATGCTTAATGACTTCTTTGTTTCAGTCTTCACTGAGAAGTCTGAAGGAATGTCTAGTATAGTGAATGCTTACGGGAAGAAGGTAGGTTTAGAAGAGAAAATAAGGAAAGAGCAAGTAAAAAATCACTTAGAAAAGTTAGATGCCTGCAAGTCACCAGGGCCTGATGAAATGCATCCTAGAATACTCAAGGAGTTAATAGAGGAGGTATCTGAGCCTCTAGCTATTATCTTTGGGAAATCATGGGAGACGGGGGAGATTCCAGAAGACTGGAAGGGGGCAAATATAGTGCCCATCTATAAAAAGGGAAATAAAAACAACCCAGGAAACTACAGACCAGTTAGTTTAACTTCTGTGCCAGGGAAGATAATGGAGCAGGTAATCAAAGAAATCATCTCCAAAGACTTGGAAGGTGGTAAGGTGATAGGGAATAGCCAGCATGGATTTGTAAAGAACAAATCGTGTCAAACTAATCTGATAGCGTTCTTTGATAGGATAACGAGCCTTGTGGATAAGGGAGAAGCGGTGGATGTGATTTACCTAGACTTTAGTAAGGCATTTGATACGGTCTCGCATGATATTCTTATAGATAAACTAGGAAAGTACAATTTAGATGGGGCTACTATAAGGTGGGTGCATAACTGGCTGGATAACCGTACTCAGAGAGTAGTTGTTAATGGCTCCCAATCCTGCTGGAAAGGTATAACAAGTGGGGTTCCGCAGGGGTCTGTTTTGGGACCGGTTCTGTTCAATATCTTCATCAACGATTTAGATGTTGGCATAAAAAGTACGCTTATTAAGTTTGCGGATGATACCAAACTGGGAGGGATTGCAACTGCTTTGGAGGACAGGGTCAAAATTCAAAATGATCTGGACAAATTGGAGAAATGGTCTGAGGTAAACAGGATGAAGTTCAATAAAGATAAATGCAAAGTGCTCCACTTAGGAAGGAACAATCAGTTTCACACATACAGAATGGGAAGAGACTGTCTAGGAAGGAGTATGGCAGAAAGAGATCTAGGGCTCGTAGTAGACCACAAGCTTAATATGAGTCAACAGTGTGATACTGTTGCAAAAAAAGCAAACGTGATTCTGGGATGCATTAACAGGTGTGTTGTAAACAAGACTCGAGAAGTCATTCTTCCGCTTTACTCTGCGCTGGTTAGGCCTCAACTGGAGTATTGTGTCCAGTTCTGGGCACCACATTTCAAGAAAGATGTGGAGAAATTGGAGAGGGTCCAGAGAAGAGCAACAAGAATGATTAAAGGTCTTGAGAACATGACCTATGAAGGAAGGCTGAAGGAATTGGGTTTGTTTAGTTTGGAAAAGAGAAGACTGAGAGGGGACATGATAGCAGTTTTCAGGTATCTAAAAAGGTGTCATCAGGAGGAGGAAGAAAACTTGTTCACCTTAGCCTCCAATGATAGAACAAGAAGCAATGGGCTTAAACTGCAGCAAGGGAGATTTAGGTTGGACATTAGGAAAAAGTTCCTAACTGTCAGGGTAGTTAAACACTGGAATAGATTGCCTAGGGAAGTTGTGGAATCTCCATCTCTGGAGATATTTAAGAGTAGGTTAGATAAATGTCTATTAGGGATGGTCTAGACAGTATTTGGTCCTGCCATGAGGGCAGGGGACTGGACTCGATGACCTCTCGAGGTCCCTTCCAGTCCTAGAGTCTATGAGTCTATGAGTAATCTGTGCCCCCCATAAACCACCTAATCCCAACGGGAACCCCTACAGCCAGGATGTTGGTATCTGTCCCCCTATAAATCTCCTAAGCCCTCTGGAACCCTTCCAGTCTGAACGTAGGTATCTGTGACCCCCAGAAATCCCCGAATACCCCAGGAACTCCTACAGCCTGGACTTAGGTATCTGTGACCCTACGAACCCCCTTAAACCCCCCAGAATGCCTCCAGCCTGGACATAGCTATCTGTACCTCCCATGACCCCTAAGCCCCCAGGGATCTCTACAGCCTCTACGTAGGTGTGATGCTCTGTGCATTACCCTGAGTGGCCACACAGTGTCACTGTTGCTCCATGCAGGAAATGCTCTGGGCATTACCCTGCGTGGCCACATGGTGTCACTGTTGTTCCATGCGGGAAATGCTCTGGGCATTACTGTGATGGAGTGGGGACTGTCTGTGTGGGGGATGGGAGAGCAGGGGGTGACTTTAGGTGAGGGACAGGACCTAAGCCTGTAACTCGAGCTAGGCAGGGCTGAGAGAGTGAGCACCTTTGCCCGGGAAGCTGGACACAGGAAGGGGTCGGCTGGAGGGAGTTAGTTCAGTTTTGGTTTGGAGCTGGGTAGTTGGAATTCAGAGAATCCCAAACTGGGAACTAAGCTTCCTGAACCCCCAGAAGGACTCGAGGGAGTTAGTTCAGTTTTGGTTTAGAATTCCTTGGTGCAAAAACACCGTGAAACTCCTCTTTCTTCTTCACAGAGGGCTTCAACACCCCTTTTCTCACTCAGGCTCACAACTGCCCAGAATTCGAGAACTGTCCCTGTTCCCATTGGACAAATGGGAGGAGCCTGAGGTACAGAGAAGGGAGGTGACCTACCCAAGGGCCTACACAGCAAGGCGGTGGCAGAGCCAGAAAGAGAAGCTGCCAGTCAGACTCCTGTTCTAACAGACAACAAATCCCCCCAGAGGCAGGGATAGAGCTCAGGAACTGGGATGGTGGGAAAATTTCATTCCAACCGTCTCTGTCCAAATATCCCATTCAGACTAAACCAGTTTGTTTCTCAGAATCATAACAAGTGAGATGGAAGTTCTTTGCAAAAAGATTTTGTTGCAAAACAAAAGCAACTCCTGTTTGTCACAGTGTGTTAAATTGTGTCATCACACACAAGGAGGAGACACTTAGATCTTGAAAATTAGATAAGATGCTACAGTCAGAGCTAAGTCATTGCTGCTCTTAACAATTCCAAAATAAAAAAATACAAATAAAAAAGACTGTTTCAGCTAATCTATTATGTCATAATCTGCTCTGAGTAAACGTGATGGGACACCTCATATTATGCACTACTCTTAGTGACACTCTCCAATGGATCCCCATCCTCCACCCACCATGAGGTAGGTAAGAGTGGATCATTATTATCCCTACTTGAAAGCACACCATGGCCGCTTCACTTCTCCTGCCTCCCCTAGACCCTGGACGTAGGTATCTGTGTCAGCCCCGATCCCTTAAGCACTCCCATTACCCCTTCAGCCTGGACGTAACTACCTGTGACCCCCGCGAAACCCCTAAGCCCCCAGGGTTCCCTAAAGCCTGGACACAGGTGTCTGAGCATCCCACAAACCCCCTAAGCTCCTCGGGACACATCCAGCCCTAAGCCCCCCGAGACCCCTAGAGTATGGATATAGATATCTCTGCCATCCGCAAAAACCCCTAATCCTCTCCGGAACCTCTCCAGCCTGGATGTACATATCTGTGCCCCTCCCCACAAACCACCTAAGCCACCCGGGACCCCTCCAGCCTGGATGTAGGTATCTATGCCCCCCCCAAAGCCCTAAGCCCCCCCAGAATGCCTATAGCCTGGACGTAGGTATCTGTGTCTCCTACAGTATCACTAAGCCCTCCCCAGGGAACCCTCCAGGACATACATACTGTGCCCCTCACCAAGTCCCTATACCCCCAGGGATCACTGTGCTCACCACAACCCCCTAAGCGTCCAGGGACCCCTTCAGCCTGGACGTAGATATTGCTGTCCTCCAGGAAGCCTTTAATCCCCACCAGGGCCTCTACAGCCTGGACGCAAGTACCTATTCCCCTCACAACCCCCCTAACTCTCCCAGGGTCCCGCCCATACTGGATGTAGATATCTGTGACCCTACGAACCCCCGTAAGCCCTCGAGGGATCTCTACAGCCTCCACGTAGGTGCGATGCTCTATGCATTACCCTGTGTGGCCACATGGTGTCACTGTTGCTCCATGCAATAAATGCTCTGTGCATTACCCTGTGTGGCCACACGGTGTCACTGTTGCTCCATGCGGGGAAACGCTCTGTGTATTACCCTCTGTGGCCACACGGTGTCACTGTTGCTCCATGCGGGGAAATGCTCTGTGCATTACCCTGCGTGACCACATGGTGTCACTGTTGCTCCATGCAGGAAATGCTCTGTGCATTACCCTCCGTGGCCACACGATGCCACTGTTGCTCCATGCAGGAAATATTCTGTGTATTAGCCTGCGTGGCCACACGGTGCCACTTTTGCTCTATGCGGGGAAATGCTCTGTGTATTGCCCTCTGTGGCCACACGGTGCCACTGTTGCTCCATGCGTGGAAATGCTCTGTGCATTACCCTGCATGGCCACACGGTGTCACTCTTGCTCCATGCAGGAAATGCTCTGTGCATTACCCTGTGTGGCCACATGGTGTCACTGTTGCTCCACTGGGGAAATGCTCTGGGCATTATCCTGCATGGCCACACAGAGTAACTGTTGTTCCATGCGCGAAATGCTCTGGGCATTACTGTGATGGAGTGGGGACTGTCTGTGTGCGGGATGGGAGAGCAGCGGGTGACTTTAGGTGAGGGACAGGAACTAAGCCTGTAACTTAAGCTAGGCAGCTGGGAGGGGGTCAGCACCTTTGCCCAGGAAGCTGAATAAAGGAAGGGGCTGGCTGGAGGGAGTTAGTTCAGTTTTGGTTTGGAGCTGGGTTGTTGGAATTCAGGGAATCCCAAACTGGGAACTAAGCTTCCTGAACCCCCAGAAGGACTCGATTGAGGGGTCCTGGTTGTGCCCAAAAGCCCTGCTGTATCCTTCATTCCTGTTGGCCAAAAAAACCTTCTGTTTTACTGGCTGGCTGAGTCACTGTGTGTCCCAGGAAGAGGGGTGCAGGGCCAGATTCCACCACACTACGTGACACCCTCTAAGTCCCTCTGGGACCCCTGCAGCCTGGATGTAGGTATCTGTTCCCCCCACCAAAGTCCTGAGCCCCCCCCGACCCCCTACAGCCTGGATCTAGATATCTGTGCCCCCCACGAACTCCCTAAGCCCCCCAGGGACCCCTTGAGCCTGGACGTAGGTGGAACCCTTCTGCCAGGCTGAACTGATAGCAGCAAGGACTGGGTTCAATACATAGGGGTCCCTTGCCTACAATGTAATGCAAACCAGCTCGAGTTCCCACCCAGTGACATGGGAAAATTTTACATACGCACTCCTAGGTGCCTCAAAGAGGCAATACTTCCCCTCTCGCAAGCACAGAGTCTGGGTGTAGCAGAAAATGTTTAATAACGTGAGATAAACAACATAGCATTAAATTGGGAAAACACCTCAACTAGGCCGTGTCCTTTTCCCTGGGCTCATGAGTCCAGCAATCCCCAAATCACCCCAAGGCTCCAAAGTCCAATATCTCCAACGTTTCAAGAGTCCAGCAACCCCAAAATCACCCAATGTTGCGCAACCCCAGAGTTCAAGAGTCTATCTGCAGGGTTTTTTCCCCTGCCAGCCTGAGTAGAAAGGGGCACCTTATGTGGTCCACTGCTGACTGCTCTGCCTCTCCATGGGATTCTGCTTTTGCCTTCCCCACAAACTGCTCAGCTCGGTCCACCAGCTGCTCTGCCAGCCGACCTCTGTTCTGCTCCAGCTATCCCCCAAAACTGCTAGACTCATCTCACTCCGTGGGACACTCCCACAAACTGCTCCTGTCTGCCAACTACTGTGTTCTGCAATACAGGTTCAGAGTCCCCCACAAACTAAAACATCTTTTCAGTGATTTCAGCTCAAGAACCTAGAAATTCAACTTTTAAGAGAATAAAAAATCAACACTGCTATACAACTGTTAAAAGAAAAAAAGTGCAATTGGTGACTTTAGCTCACCCAAGGAGCCCACTCCCTTGTCTAGTGAGTGCCACTCAACTGATGGTGAGAATCCCTGTCTCAAAGCTGTTTCACAGTTCCTCATCCACACAATCAGGGTGACAACACTCCACATCTCACACCCCAACAACAAATAAACTGGGGATACCATAGCTGCCAAAGTAACCATCCCAGGCTGCCGTGGCCGTGTCACGCACGGTGAGTGTGTCTATGCAAACATGATCAGACCCTGAAATCCTTTTCCACACTTGCCATAATTCACCACCAGATGTGAGGATAGAGTTCATCCTGCTTCTGCTTACATAGGTATCTGTGGCCCCCACAACCCCCTAATCCCACCAGAACCCATCTAGCCTGGATAATGGTATCTGTGCTCTCCACAAACCTTTAAGCCCCCCAGGGAACCCACAAGCCCAGATGTAGGCATCTGTATGCCCCACACACCCCTTAATACCCACAGGAACCTTCCAGACTGTAGGTAGGTATCTGTGACCCCTAGAGCCCCACAAAGTCCCTCGGGACCCCTACAGCATGGATGTTTGTATCTGTGACCGACAAGAACCGCCTAAGCTACCCAGGGCCACCTACCATCAGGATGTAGGTATCTGTTCCCCTCCTCAAACACACCTAATCCCCCCGGAACCCCTCCAGCCTAGATGTAGGTATCTCTGACCCCACGAATCCGCTAAGACATGACAGGACCCCTCCAGCATCGACATAGGTATCTGTGCCCACACAACCCTCCTAAGACCCCCAAAACCCCTCCAGCCTAGACGCAGGTATCTGTGCCCAGCATGAACCCACTAAGGTCCCTAGGACCCCTCTTGCCTGGATGAATGTATCTGTGCCCCTTACAAACCCCTAAGCCCCCCCCCAGGATCCCTATAGACCGGACGTAGATATCTGTGCACCCTCACGAACCCACTGATCCTCCCAGCGACCTCTACAGCATGGAAGTAGGTATCTGTACCCCAAAATTCCCCAAAGCAACCCCAGGACCCCTACAGCCTCGATATAGGTATCTGTGCCCCCGCACAACTCCCTAATACCCCCAGAACTCCTCCAGCCTGGACGTAGATATTTGTGACTTCCAGGAACCCCCAAAGCCCTCCCCAGGACTTCTCCAGTCCCTACATAGGTATCTCTGCCCCCCACCAGCCTTCTAAGACCCATAGGGCCCCCACCAGCCTGGTTATAGCTATGAGTACGCCACACAAACCCCCTAAGCTCCCCAGGGCCCCCTCCAACCGGTACGTAGGTATCTGCGCAACCACAAACCCTTAAGTCCCCCAGGGACCCCTCCAGACCATACGTAGGTTTCTGTGACCCTTACCAACTCCTTAAACCCCCAGGGACCACTACAGCATGGACGTATGTATCTATGCTCACCACAACCCCCTAAGCCATCCAGGGACCTCTCCAGCCCTGACGTAGATATTTGTGCCCCTCATGAAGCCCCTAATGCCCACCAGAATGTCTCCAGCCTGGACGTAGCTATCTGTGCCCCCCACGACCCCTAAGCCCCCCAGGGATCTCTACAGCCTCTACATAGGCGTGATGCTCTGTGCATTACCCTGCATGGCCACATGTTGTCACTGTTCCTCTATGAGAGAAATGCTCTGTGCATTACCCTGCGTGGCCACATGGAATCACTGTTGCTCCATCCAGGAAATCCTCTGTGCATTTCCCTGCATGGCCACATGGTGTCACTGTTGCTCCATGCAGGAAATGCTCTGTCCATTACCTGGTGTGGTCACAAGGCGTCAATGTTGCTCCATGTGGGAAATGCTCTGTGCATTACCCTGCCTGGCCACATGGTGTCACTGTTGCTCCACGGGGGAAATGCTCTGGGCATTACCCTGCATGGCCACACAGTGTTACTGTTGCTCCATGCGCGAAATGCTCTGGGCATTACTGTGATGGAGTGGGGACTGTCTGTGTGGGGGATGGGAGAGCAGCGGGTGACTTTAGGTGAGGGACAGGACCTAAGCCTGTAACTTAAGCTAGGCAGCTGGGAGGGGGTCAGCACCTTTGCCCAGGAAGCTGAATAAAGGAAGGGGCTGGCTGGAGGGAGTTAGTTCAGTTTTGGTTTGGAGCTGGGTTGTTGGAATTCAGGGAATCCCAAACTGGGAACTAAGCTTCCTGAACCCCCAGAAGGACTCGATTGAGGGGTCCTGGTTGTGCCCAAAAGCCCTGCTGTAACCTTCATTCCTGTTGGCCAAAAAAACCTTCTGTTTTACTGGCTGGCTGAGTCACTGTGTGTCCCAGGAAGAGGGGTGCAGGGCCAGATTCCACCACACTACGTGACACCCCCTAAGTCCCTCTGGTACCCCTGCAGCGTGGACGTATGTATCTATGCTCACCACAACCCCCTAAGCCATCCAGGGACCTCTCCAGCCCTGACGTAGATATTTGTGCCCCTCATGAAGCCCCTAATGCCCACCAGAATGTCTCCAGCCTGGACGTAGCTATCTGTGCCCCCCACGACCCCTAAGCCCCCCAGGGATCTCTACAGCCTCTACATAGGCGTGATGCTCTGTGCATTACCCTGCATGGCCACATGTTGTCACTGTTCCTCTATGAGAGAAATGCTCTGTGCATTACCCTGCGTGGCCACATGGTATCACTGTTGCTCCATCCAGGAAATGCTCTGGGCATTTCCCTGCATGGCCACATGGTGTCACTGTTGCTCCATGCAGGAAATGCTCTGTCCATTAGCTGGTGTGGTCACAAGGCGTCAATGTTGCTCCATGTGGGAAATGCTCTGTGCATTACCCTGTGTGGCCACACGGTGTCACAGTTGCTCCATATGGGAAATGTTCTGTGCGTTACCGTGCGTGGCCACATGGTGTCACTGTTGCTCCATGCGGGAAATGCTCTGTGCATTACTGTGATGGAGCAGGGACTGTCTGTGTGGGGGATGGGAGAGCAGGGGGTGACTTTAGGACCGGACACGTGCTCAGCCTGTAACCTGAGCTAGGCGCGGGGAGGGGTCAGCACCTTTGCCCGGGAAGCTGGACACAGGAAATGGCCAGCTGGAGGGAGTTGGGTTAGTTCAGTTTCGGTTTTGGTCTGGGTGGTTGGAATTCAGGGATTCCCAAACTGGGAACTAAGTTTCCTGAACCCCTAGAAGGACTTGATTGTGGGGTCCTGCTTGTGCCTCCAAGCTCTGCCGTATCCTTCGCTCCTGTTGTCCAATAAACCTTCTGTTTTACTGGCTGGCTGAGAGTCACTGTGAGTCCCAGGAAGAGGGGTGCAGGACCGGACTCCCCCACACTCCGTGACAGACCCTAAGCCCCTCCGAGACCCCTGCAGCCTGGACGTAGGTATCTGTGCCTCCCACCAAACACCTAAGACACTCAGAGATCCCTCCAGCCTGAACTTAGGTATCTGTGCCCCCCACAAACCCCCTAAGCCCCCGAGGGACCTATACAGGCAGAACATTGGTATCTGTTCCCCATATAGACTCCATAAGCCCCTTGCGACACTCCAGTGTGCACGTAGGTATATGTGCCCCTCAGAAACCCTCTAAGCCCCCAGGAACCCCTACAGCCTGGACATAGGTATTTGCACTCCCACAACCCCCCTAACCCCCCCCTCCGGGACATCTGCAATCTGGACGTAGATATCTGTGCCCCTCACGAAACCTCTAACACCCCCTGGGAACGATACAACCTGGACATACGTATCTGTGCCCACTCGAATCCCTAAAACTCACTGGTACCCCTACAGCCTGGACATCATAGGTGTCTTTGGCCCCCACAAATCCCCTAAGACTCCCAGGATGCCTCCAGCCTGGACGAAGGTATCTTTGCCCCCCACTAGCCCCCTAAGCCCCCCTGGTAACCCTACAGCCTGTATGTAGGAATATGTGCCCCCCACGAACCCTATAAGCCCCCATGGGACCCTAGAGCATGGAGATTGGTATCTGTGTCCCCCCAAACTCTCTAAGCCCCCCAGGGACCGCTATGGCCTGGACATAGGTATCTGTGCACCCCAAGGCCCCTAAGATCCCCCGGACCTCTGCAGCCTGGCTGTAGGTGTGACGGTGCTGCCCGTGGGAGCCAGCTCAGCTCACTCAATCAGAGTGAATTGCAAACAAAACAGGGCAGACAAATCCCAAACGCTGCTGGTTATTTCAATACTTAGATTTACCAAGCCAGCACAAAACAGCTTCTGTAGTACCTCACTGGTTACTTAGAAGTTTAAACCACGCAGTTCCCTTACAGTACCCAGCCTCAGGCCTCCGTCCAGACACACCTGTTAGATATGATGATGATTCCTGAAAATCTTACTTCATCATATAAAAGAAAAGATTCTTCCGATCCCAAAGGATCAGCCACATAACCAGGTTCAATTATAACTTAGATTTTACCTAAAATACATGCTATAGCCAATCCTTATTAACTAAGCTAAAATTTATTAGAAAAGAAAAGAGAGAGAGTGAGTGTTGGTTAAAAGATTAATAGACATATAGACTTGAATTCAATTTTTGAGGTTCAGATACAAAGTAGAGATGAGCTTGTAGTTGCCAAAAGTCCTTTTAGAAATAGTCCATAGGTTATAATCCACTGTCCATATTCAGGGTGGCTCCAGTCAATGACTGGGGATCTCAATCCTTGTGGCTTAAGGTTTCCCCCTCTTGAAACCCAAAGCAGATCTGAGATGAAGAAGGATCGTGTCCCAGGTTCTTAAACATTTCCAGCAACCTTTCAGCCTGAGAAAACAATAGGCTTAACTCTTCTTCCAAACATCCTGGCAATTAGTACATCCATCAAACAGTTCAGATACAGATTACCACAACCTTCAAAGAGACACAGACAATAATACTATTTCACTCAAGTATCATCATAAATGTTAATATTCTTTTTTTGCTCTTTGAATTAAAACTAGAGCAATAGACAAGACTTGTTTGCTGACATCACAAGACCTGAGCAAACACCTCCCCTTCTACCTCTAACACTGCAGACTTGCATTTCAAAGCTCTGTTCATTTACATATCTTGTTAACCAGTTTTTAAGGTTCACCCACGGGTCAGGTCAGTCGGTGAGGTGAGTTAATTAACTCTTTCTGGCCCTGTCACCTTTCAATGAGATATTAGATTATACTTATGTCAGGGACTCTAACCCAGACGGCAAAGTTCGTTGTCTGACCGCGAGAGAGACAGGCAACACCAGCAAGGTCCGATCAAAAGCTCTTTATTGACAAGTGCACGCATCAATAGAGAGCAGCTCGTCTCCAGAGAGAACCAGCCTGCTCTTTACATCTTAGTATAAGCCTATGTAGACAGTTCCGTCGCGTCATAAATTATTCACTGGAGCAACCCACCCCCTTCTTCTAACAACTAGAAACTAGACACCTTTAGTATACATGCATGCCTAAAGTTAGAAATGTAGGGGAGTTAAAAACAAACAAAGAACAAAACCAGGGAGCGAAAACAAGGAGGCTGGGAAACTAGGACTCTTATCAGTTCTTCGAAGGAGCTGCCCGAACACAGCACATCTGGTACTATGCCAGGAATGCAGCTTCTCTCTTATCTCACTTTTTCCCAGCGCTTGTGAGACATGCTGCTGCTTCTCAGTGTTTTCCACTCAGGGATTACCCACAAACCTCTGTTAGCCTGACTTTGGTCAGGTTGGCATACCTGGTTTTGTCTGCTATATCTTTATTCAGGCCTAACAATTATAATGTCACAGTCTCGGTGAGTTGACTGCTGCAGCTCCCCGTAGACTCTGCCTGCGCCTCTCACCGAGCTGGAGTACAGCAGGCGAGGGGAGAGCACTCAATGTATTGCATCTACACTAGACGCGATATATCAACCCCCGCTGGATCGATCGCTGCCCACCGATTCGGCAGGTGGTATAGACATACCCCGAGTATCTGGTGATTGGAGCTGGACTCCCGAGGGGGACACATTGAAGGAACTCAGGGGTTAAGGTGCCTCTATTGTCAACTGTCAGGGCTGCTGTGGCTCAGAGGAGGGTGCTTGACTGCCTGGCAGGCTTAGGCGCCGCAAGCCTTGGAGGTGGGAGAAGTGAAGCGGCCACGGCGTGCTCGGGGTGCTCGTGCTCGGAGCAGGGGTAAGCTCGGGCAACGGGGGTGCCGCAGGGCAGAGCAGGAGAGTTGCCACAAGAGGGGAGCCTCAGGGTGGAGGGGGGAGCTGCCACGGGTGGGGCGCCTCAGGGCAGGGGTGCAGGGGGGGGGAGGGTGCAAGGTGGAAGTTTCGCCTAGGGCATGAAACTTCCTTGCACCGGCCCTGCCCCACGCCCTGCCTGCAGCCAGCCCTGCACCCCCTGCCCTGCCCTGCCGGCAGTCAGCCTCTGTCTCCAGCCAGCCCTGCACCTTCTGCTTTGCCTGCACCAGCCGCATCCTCCCTGCCCTGTCTCCAGCCAACCCCTGATGCACCCCCCTGCCTGAAGCCAGCCAGCCACGCAGCACTTGCCCTGCCTGAAGCCAGACCCTACCTCCAGCCAACCCCACATCCACTGGTGCCCTGCACTTCCCAGGGCAGTAACCCTGCACATCTGCTTCAATGAGGGGGGCAGGGAGCAGCTGGGACCCACACATGGGCACACCCTAGGGTGACCAGACAGCAAGTGTGAAAAATCGGGACGGCGTGGGGGGTAATAGGATCCTAGATAAGACCCCAAAATTCGGACTGTCCCTATAAAATTGGGACATCTGGTCACCACAGCACACCCCCAGGACTCCTGAGTTCCATTGCTGGGTTTCCTATTGGTTCCTCTGCTGGTTGTTTTCCTTTTTCTGGGGACTTTGGGCAAGTTGCTCCCCACTCTCGGGCTCTGTCCCCAGCAGTCAAATGGGGATTTCATACCTTCCCGCTATTGGAAAGTGCTGGGAGAATCCCCCAGCAAAAGCTGCTCTGACAGTGCTAAGCAGCATCTGACCATTCAAGGTCGGAGCTCACTGCCCAGGAGGAGTGCTTGGCTCTGGGGTTTCACTTCAGCCCAGTGTAGAGAGAGAGCCCTAACCATGGAGTTTGGCTCAAGAAGACCAAGTCTCCAATTTGTTAAGGGTGTTTTGAATTTCAATCCTGTGCTCCAAAGTGCTTGGTGTCAGTTGTAAACTTTAGGAGCATGCTCTCCACTCCATTTTCCAAATCATTCATGAAAATATAGAATAGTACCTGACACCGGACTGATCCCTGCCAGACCCACTAGGTTTACCCTCCCCGTTGGGCAGCTAAACATGGAGAAGGGCTCCTGGAGTCTTGGCTTTCAACCAGCTCTGCACCCACATTACACTGATTGCAGCTGGACTGCATTTCCCTCGTTTGCTTCTGAGAATGTCCTATGGGACTGTGTCAAAAGCCTTAGTAACACCAAGCTAGATCCCATCTATTGTTTACTCACCTCTACCAGGCCCAGAACCCTGCCAAAGAAGGAAAGAGGATTGGTTTGGAATGATTTGTTCTTGACAATTCCACGCTCACTAGTCATAAGAACCAAATCATCCTGTAGGTGCTGCTGACAAACTGAGTGTTTAAGAATGTATTGCAGGATCTCTCCAGCTATGGCAGTCAGGCTAGCTAGTCTGTAAGTCCCAGAGGTCTTTTTGTTCCCCTTTGAAAGATAGGTCCTGTCTTGTTCATGGATGGGAAGATGTTCTTTTTCAGGGGTCTCAGACGAGAACTGGGGCACAACACCTGGTTTGTTAAGGCCACAAAAACGGAGGCAGGAACCTCTTCTCTGCTGCTGGCAAAGAACCACAGGTACCTAAAAGATAGGGACTCACATCTTTGAATGGGCTTTAAAAAGGCAGTGGTTAATAGGTTTGGCCCGGACCATTTCTTGTTTCCACAGACTAGACATTTTAGCAAACTTTAGAATTCCTTGGTGCTAAACACTGTGAAACTCCCCTTTCTCCTTCACAGAGGGCTTTAATACCCCTTATCTCACTTGGGCTCTAAACTGCCCATAGTTCGAGAACTGTTCCTGTTCTGATTGGACAGATGGGAGAAGGGAAGTGACCTACCCAAGGCCTACACAACAAGGCGATGGCAGAGCCAGAAAGAGAAGCAACCAGTTCTGACTCCTGTTCTAACAGATGAAAACACCCCAGAGCCCAGGAATCGAGATGGTGGGAAAATTTCATTCAAACCGTTTCTGTCTGAAAATCCCATTTAGACTAAACCAGTTTGTTTCTCAGAATCATAACAAGTGGGATGAAAGATCTTTGCAAAAATATTTTGTTGCAAAACAAAAGCATCTCCTCTTTGTCAGAGTGTGTTAAATTGTCTCCTCGCACACAAAGAGGAGACACTTACATCTCAACCATTAGATAAGATGCTTCAATCTGAGCTAAGTCGTTGCTACTATTAACAATTTCAAAATAAAAAAAAACAAATAAAATAGACGATTTCAGCTAATCTATTATGTCATAATCTGGGAAACTTCATATTATGCACTACTTCTAGTGACACTCCCAAATGGATCCCCATCCTTCACCCACCATGAGGTAGGTAAGAGCGGATCATTATTATCCCTACTTGAAAGAGGGAGAAGCTCAGGCTGAGAAAGGAGAATTGACTTGTCTTAGGTCACACAGCCCCTCAGAGGCAGTGTTGGGCATAGGACCGAAGAGCCCTGATTTTCAAACAAACCATCGGATCTTGAATTTCAGACATTGAATGACCTGAATACTGTGCTCTCAGATGAGCTCCAGACCAACAACAGTGACAGTAATTATTCAGCAAGTATTTGAGGAGAACTGCAATGTTAGAGGGAATCATCAACTGCTCAGAGACAATTAATGCAGAGAAGCAGCAAAATTAATCAAAGATAGAACTGGTTCTGACTTATTTACTTGATCTTAAAAGAGAACAACAAGGACCTGAGTCTCCTCCCTGTCAATATCCCCCTGCTCAACCAATCAGGGTAGAGACGGAGGACGGGATTCTGAGGGTTCTCACCAGAGAGCCCAAAGGATGGCCCAGGTCACCGGTGGGGATCACTGCCCGAGCACTATTTCAGTCCCACATTTTTGGGTGGACCTTCCATAGTGGGAGCTGCAGAGGACTTCCCTGCAACACACACACACACACCTCCGTCCTGTTGTTGGGAAGGGAACAGGAGAAAGGACAATAGAAGCAAGAGAAGAAGAGGAGGGAGGGATGGAGGAAGAGGTGAAACAAAAAGGACAAACCCTAATGTCCCCAGCGATTCTAAGGGACAAAATCCCAGGTGCGCAATAAAATTCTGCCTCCTTAAGCTCGTATTTTCCATGCCTAGAATTCACTTGTCACCAGATAGATCAGACTGAACAGGTTTCAAACCTCCAGGAGGCTCTTACCTTCTAAACAGGGACGGCTGTTTTCTAGTAAAATCACTACAAGGGAAGGAGGAAACTCGAAAGAGGTTCCTCCTGGCGCTCACGTCCATGACCCCAAATAATCTCTCAGTCCTCAAAGAGAGACCTGGAGAAGGAAACGTGCTGAAGCAAAGCCACAGAGGTCTCTGAGGTTACCCTGGCCCCTCGCCCCTGTCCTGCCTGGCTGATGTCAGCATCTCTCTGTGAGGTCACCACCTCCCCACCACCTTTGACCAATAGTCTGAGGTCCTGCAAAAGGCCTTTGTGATGTCACTGCCACACCCCTCCCTTGCTGGGCTAATGTCCTGCCCCTGGCCAGGCACTTTGGAGGTTTGAGCTACTACCTGTGGATCACCCCACTCAAGGAGCGTTCGTTCTAGGCAGCAAGCCGGCTAGACAGGAAAACATCAGACACTGCTCCCAATGCTACACTCAGTTTTTCAGAAATTAGTCGACTTCATGGTCAGAAGACACCATTAGAGCATCTAACCTGCATATCACAGGCCTCCTGTATGACATAACAGCTACTTTGGGGGCAAACACATTCCAGAAAGGCATCTAGTCTTCATTAAATGACATCAGGAGATGGTGAACCCACCACTTTCCTTGGTAGCTTGCTCCTGTGGTGAATCATCCTCGCTGTTGACTATTGTGCCTCAGTTGTAATATGAATTTGTCTCTTTTCACTTTCCAGCCATTGGGTCTTGTTATGCCTTTCTCTGCTCCATTCAAGAGCCCGTAAATACCCAATCTTTTCTCTCCATTAAGGCCCTTCAACATTTCAATGAAATCACCTTTCAATCTTCTTTTGATAAGCTAAACAGGTTGAGCTCTTTCAATAGCTCACTGGAAGGCATTTTTCTCCAGCCCTCAGAACATTTGGTGGCTCTTTGCTGCCCTAGCTCCAATTTCACAACATCTTTTTCAAATGAGGATACCAGAACTGGAGGCAGTATAAAGGTTGTATAAAGGTAAAATTAAATAGGTTGCAGAGGAGTTTTTTTTAATTTCGGCTTTTGTTGCTAAAAATTTTGTCTCTCTGCGGTGAGAAAAAACACTCCCCGAATGCCAAAATTTGAGCCATGAAAAGCGGCAGTGTGAACAGCGCATCATAGGTGGAGCTGTGCTCCCGGTGACAAAGCTCCTGCCCCTCATTGGAGGTAGTTTGGCTTTGTTGCCGGGGAAGCTCTCTCTCAGCGATAAGGACGGCCACACAGCGCACCTTACAATGGCATGGTTAGAGTGGCACAGCTGCACCGTGGTAAGGTGCGCGGTGTAGACACAGCCTCAGAGCTGGGGAAAGCCGACAGGCGCTGAGGAGCACAGGGTTCAGACAGAGACATCCGTTAGGAGAGGAACTATTCACAGGGATTCTCTATAGCCTAGTAAGGTGGAGAGGATGGAAGATGATAATGTACAGGTAGGTTCTGATGAGAAACAGTGAAATGAAAGAGTCTCCCTCAATTACATCATGTAATAACAGACAGCTAAAATGGGACACATTTTAGAAGTGCTTAAATACAAACGCTAAACGTCTAAGTACTAAGACTGGTGAATTTGAGTGCCTGGTATTGAGTGACGATATTGATAGAATAGGCATCACAGAAACCCTTGCACCCCCTCCTTCACCCACATGGGGAGACTGACCTGTGTGCATGGAGCAGCTGGCATTGCTGCCCCCCACTCCTCCCTGGAACGCTGCTCATCTGGGCACCCCTAGGGGCTGTGGGATGTGGGGGCAAGAAGTGAGATCATCCGAGCTCCCTGCATCCAGGTCACTTTCCTCAGCCGGGCTGCATAGCGGGAGGGCAGAGAGCAGCAGCTTCTGATGCTCCCCTCACAGCACAGCCCAAGTGGGAAAAGTGACCAGGACGCATGGAGCACATAGGGTTGCTCCTTACTCCCCTCAAACCTCTATGGACCCATGGAGGAGCATTGGGGCAGGGGAGAGCAGTGAGCACCTTTGCACTGCCACACGGTGCCCTTTGACCCCTGGAGCCCTGGGCGGCTATCGGGGGGCACCACCCCTAAGGCCGGCCAGGCTCCCCAGAACGAGCAGCAGAAAACACAGAGACTGGCCACACACTGAGCAGTGGTAGCCTGGGCGGCTCGTAATGGAGGCTCAGGGGGGAGGGGCGTCATAACATTTTTTCCCAGATTTGGACCTTAGCGTCCAAAATATGGGTGTTAGCATGAAAACCTCCAAGCTTAGTTACCAGCTTGGACCTGGTAAAGCTGCCACCAGCCAGGGATTTATACAGTGCCTGGCTCGCTGTGGTCTCCCCAAAACCTTCCCCGGGGGACCCCCAGACTCAGATGCCTTGAGTCTCACAACAAAGGGGAATAAACCATTTCCCTTCCCCCTCCTCCCCTCCAGGTGTTCCCTCCCTGGGTTCCTGGAGAGATATACAGAAGCAAGCTCCGTGAATCGAAACAGAGGGACTCCCCCCTCCCTGTTTCCAGTCCTGGAAATAGAAGTACCAAGATAGCTAATCTCTCTTCCCCCTTACCCAGAGGGTATGCAAAGTCAGGCTAGTAAATCTAACACAACGAGATTTTCCCCCTGACTTCTTCCTCCCACCAATTCCCTGGTGAGCTGCAGACTCAATTCCCTGGAGTCCCCACTAAAGAAAAAATCCAACAGGTCTTAAAAAGAAAGCTTTATATAACAAGAAAGAAAAGGACATAAAAATGGTCTCTCTGTATTAAGGTGACAAATACAGGGTTATTTGCTTAAAAGAAAAAAATGAATAAACAGCCTTATCCAAAAAGAATACAATTTAAACATTCCAGCAACTACACACATGTAAATACAAAAAAAACCAATATAAACTTATTGTCTTATTATCTTTGTACTTACAACTTGGAAACAGAAGATTAGAAAGGCAGGAGATAGAAAAATCACTCTCATAGCCGAGACGCCACAGACACAAGACAAAGAACAAAGAACTCACACACAAACTTCCCTCCACCCAGATTTGAAAAAGTCTTGTTTCCTGATTGGTCCTCTGGTCAGGTGTTTTAGGTTACTGGTGTTACCCCTTTATAGGTAAAAGAACATTAACCCTTAGCTATCTGTTTATGACAAGGGGGCTCAGCCTCCCCAAACCTTGCACTGCCAAGGGGACAGTGGGGCCCATGATCAGGGGCCCTGGCCAAGTTAGGTCCCCCTGGAAAAGTCTCCCCTATGTCAGCCCCAGGGCTGGAGGAGCTCCCACTCCCTGCTACAGCCCGGGGGCTGCAGCAGGGGCACAGAGCTTCTCTGGTCTCAGGGCCACAGCGGGGCAGGGGTAAAGGAGTGATAGGGTGGGGCTGGTGGGGGAAGGGGTGGAACAGAAGTGACAGTGGATGGGGCCATGGGTGGAAGGGGGTAGAGCCACAGACAGAAGGTAGGGGCATGGTTCTGGTGCTGGGGCCCCCACACTTGTTCTCCCTTTCCCGGGGGTTTGGCATCACTAGCCCCGGCTTAGCGAGTAGGGTTCAGTGGTCCACATAATGTGGGGTGCGACTCCTAGGGGGACACAGAGGAACATTCATAGGGGCACCTCAGGACCTGAGCCAGCCCACATAGAGGGCAGGGAGGGAGCACCACTCTGCCACAGCTATTCCCCAACCCCACCCTCAGCCTGAGACTCTGTCTCCCAGCCCGGCGTCGACCCCTTTACCCCTGTCCGCACCCCTCACCCCAGCAAGCAACAGCCCCACTCCTCCCAGCCCCGGTTCTTGACCGTGGCTTCCGAGGGGCCACAGCCATGGCTAAGAGGGCACAATGTGAAATGTTTGGGGACCACTGGTTTAGGGTGACGTCCTCAATCACTTCTCTGCAGTCCAATAAAAGCTATTCCTCACTCACCTACCCCTCCATCAGGACGGACTAGGTATGTTCTGCTGCCCTTCACTCATACAGGAAGGAGAATAACATTTCATTCCACTCAATCCTAAAGTCATTTGTAACCCAAGACCATCCCAAACTGGTCATTTTGGGGAAGCTGCCCCATCATGCTGCATAGCTAGGCAGAGTAGGTGTGTCTATGCAAACACGGTCTGTTCCGGAAGTCTTTCCCCAGCTCCTCACTAGGTGAGAGAGGGGAGCTCATTCAGACCCTGCTTTCGCTTAGTATTTAAAAACTCCTTAGTGTCCCTATCTCTGCCGGCCTTAGATTTCTCCTCCTGTCCGTTTTTTGACAGCTCAGATGAGGTGACCGAGTGGTTAAGGTGATGGACTGTTACCCCATTATGCTCTGCCTGCATGGGTTCAAATCCCATTCTCATCAGAGGCATTTAGTCTTCACCCTCCTTTATAGACAACCATCTCCCCCTTTGGTACAATAACAGATCAAACAATGTTGCTTGTGTTACCCAAAATTGGGTCAGTTAGTAAGCTTAGAGAGGACTAATAATGCCCCTCCCCCCCAGAGTCTGGCAGAAAGCAGCACATTTATTAGCTTGATAGCTAAGCTCAAAAGAAGGGATGGGAGAGGGTGTCACACTCATACTCACGCTCCCAGGACAGGCCTGGCAGTGGAGATGTCAGGATCCTTTAAGGTAAGTGTCCCACAGCGCAGCGATGGACGGTGCGATGAAGATCAGTCTCCCTGAGGTGCAATAGAATGTAACACAGCGAACCACTGGCCAGATGGGCCGGGTGAAGGGCATTCACTGGAGGTACAAAGGAGAGTGGGAAAGCCACTTCACAGGCATTCAAAGCGGGAAAGGACACAAGCTGGGGGAGTTTAACAGACCTTTTGAGCATACAGGTTATACAGAGCATACAGATCACTGCTGCTCCTACAACATGATAAGTTCTCAAGCAGCATGTTTCTTACTTTGCCCATCTGTCAATTTTGATGATTATTGATGGAAATATTTTGCCATTGGGTTGTGTGTTTACACAGAAATTGACATTTACCAACAAATACACAATTCTTCCAAGCCTGCCTAGTCTGCAGTTGATGGGTTTAGAGGGACACATTCACTCTTCCAGGTCCCCATTCCAGGCCTGTGCTCTCCAGGTTGTCAACTTCCCGCACTGCTGGGATCCTTCCCTCATCTCCCCCCAAACCACTGCCCCACCCCAACTTCTGGGGTCCCCTCCCTACACTGTCTAACTCCACTGCTGGCAGGATCCCTTCCTGTTCCTTTCATTTCCTGCCTCCACTCTGGGCAAAAGCTCTGCACTCTTCCCACACCAGAAGTCTGTGAGGAAAAGAACAAAGGCGGCTATTTGCATTTAGTGAATGAGAGAGGGGTGGGGGAGGAGGCTTGAACTTGCCAGGCAGGGAGCTGACACAGTGTCAGCTCCAAAAATCCACTCGCTCTGTCTCCCCCACGCTCCGTGTCACACTCCACCCCACCCTCCTCTTTTGAAAAGCACATTGCAGCCACTTGAATGCTGGGATAGCTGCCCATAATGCACCACTCCCAACAGCGCTGCAAATGTGGCCATGACAGAGTGCTGGTAGCTGTCAGTGTGTCCACACTGCAGCGCTTTCCCTAAACAGCTGTAGGAAGACAGCTTTAACTCCCAGCGCTGGACAGCTGCAAGTGTAGCCAAACCCTCTCTAAGCCGACCCCTTATGAGAACAGCAGGGACTAGCATGACTAGATGTCCCGATTTTTGGGTCTTTTTCTTATATAGGTGCCTATTAACCCCACCCCCATCCCAATTTTTCACATTTGCTGTCGGATCACCCTAGCAGGGGTTGCACACAGGGCTGCATTAACCTTCAGGTGCTGAGGTTTCCCTCTCTCCATTCCCAGAGCCTGTGATCAGGAAACAGACATCAGGGCTCCCAGGTGCTGCACAGACCATGACTGAGTTCAGACCCCATATTATGCAAGGTGCTGTACAAACCCTGGGCAACGCTGAGACACCCAGGAGGTTCCCCTCAATTTCCCTGAGCCTCTGCTGCCCAACTTCTTCTGAATCCCTCTGGCTCACCCCCCCCCACAAAAAAACCCCACCTTTCCAAACAGTCCTTCTTTCCTTGCCCCCTGATTCTGGTTTCACACCCTGGGATCATCTCCTCTCTTTGTCTCTCCCCCTCCAGGTGAAGCAGAGATGGAGGCAACTTCAGCCACTGGAGTCAACCTCAGCGAGCCCTGCAGCCGGCCCCGGGGGTGGGGGGGTGTTTGCAGACACAGGAAGGGAGCAGGGGGTGCTGGGAAGAAGGTGGCAGGAGAACAAAGCTCAGAGACCCAACATGGGGAAATTCCAGGGGGCGGGGCTCTGACACATCCCAGGTGCGGGCAGCTCCTGGGGGCGGGGCTCTGGCTCAGCTCGGGGGCGGGGCAGCTCCTCGGGGCGGGGCTCCAGCACAGAGCAGTGGCGGGGCAGCTCCTGTGGGCGGGGCTGCAGCACGGAGCGGGGGCGGAGCAGCTCCTGGGGGCGGGGCTCTGGCACTGCCCATGGGCAGGGCAGCTCCTGGGGGCGGGGTTCTGGCACAGCCCACGGGCAGGGCAGCTCCTGGGGGCGGGGCTCTGGCACAGCCCGGGGGTGGGACAGCTCCTGGGGGCGGGGCTCTGGCACAGCCCGGGGGCGGGGCAGCTCCTGGGGGCGGGGCTCTGGCACAGCCCATGGGCAGGGCAGCTCCTGGGGGCGGGGCTCTGGCACATTGTGACGCAGAGCCCGGGCTGAACAGCTGCTTCCTGGTTCTCCACGTGTTGCCAGCAGCGCTGGAGCTGCCCGAGCGGGAGTGGAGCCGCTGGTCTCAGCTGCAGCCAGGATCTGCCCACGGCCCCGCTGGGATCCAGGTGGGGACAGAGACTGGGGCCCGGGGGTTCCCCTTGGTGTGGCTGGCGGGGGCGGGAAGGGAGAAGCCGGAGCTGCAGGCGGGGGAAGGGCGGTGGGACATTGTGACCCGGAGCCCCCGGGGAATGAGAGGCGCTGGGGGGCAGGAAAGTGACTCTGCCCCAGGGAGCCTGGGAGAAGCCTTGAAGGCGCCTCGGCCCCAGTGGAGCTGCAGGAGGATCCGTCCGCCCGCCCCGCTGGGATGGGGGGGCCGGGGCCCGGCCGCCGTGTGGGGGGGGAGAGGCAGACCCCGGGCCAGGCGGGGGGGGCGGTGTATTAAATCCCTCCCCATAGCAATGTGCTACTTCCGGGCACTGCGCATGCCCAGTAACAGCCGCTGAAGCCGCTGCCCTTCCCCCTGCCCGGACCAGCAGTAACGTTCCGCCGGGCGCTGGGGGCGGGGCTGGAGCGGGGCGGGGGAGTGACAGGGAGCGTGGGAGGGGCGGGCGCAGAGCAGGAAATTGATGGGCAGGGGGGGTCAGGCAGCTGGAGGCAGGGTTCGTGGGGGGCTAAAGGGCACAATCCGGGCTGGGGGGAGGAGCAGGAGTTGAGCTCAGGGGGAGGCGCTGGCAGAGCCCCCCCCTTTGGTTTGAGGGCGGAGGTGTCGAGGGGGGAGGAGAAGCCGGAGTTGCAGGTGGGGGAGGTCACTGGGGTGGGGGTGTAGATCTGTCTCTGTGCAGCCAGGACATTCCCGGGGTGGGAGGGAGGTGAGTTAACTGGATCCCGTCCCTGTTTTTGCCACTTCCTCCCACACACACATTCTCTCAAGATTTCCCCTTTTCTCTGTCATTATCACACGTGGCTATAAAATCCAGGGAGGTTTTCCTCCCGCCCCCCTCAATGATCACCTCTCTAATTGCCTCTGATTTTCCCTTTTCTCTCCATACTTCTCAAATGCCAATTTAAAATCTCTCTGATGGGGGGTGGATTTTCCCACCCATTTTATCTGCAGCGATTTGTCCTTGTTTGGGTGGGAAATTGTTGCCCTGGGTCATTCCCCAGAACATGGCTCCCACTGGAGTGGGATGGGATGAGGTTCCCGTTCTCTACCAGGGCAGGGAAGGGAAGGGTGGAGCACATCCCCCATGGAGACTGCCCAGACCCCATTTCCCAATTCCCCTGCGGCCCCCTTCCATTGTCCAGGGAGCCTTCCAGCTCCCCCACCCTGCCCTTAAATCAGCTCCTCAAAGGGCTCTGAGCTGCTCACGTGAATGGTTGCCCCGTGGCCGGGGGGGGCCATCACATTCTGTTTATGTATTGGACAGTCATATAAAATCCAGTCCAACAGTCCCCCTTTTCCACTAGTTATTTAATAGCAACATCAAATCCCCTCCGATCTTGGTGGTTTTCTCTCATGTTATCAAATGTCGTTTGTGACAGGGTTCTCTCTGCATGTCTCAAAGATTGATATAAAATACCCCAAACATTTGCCCCACTTCTCTCTAGTTGTTTTATTTCTAATTGAATATGATGGGTTGTTTCCCAATGTGCTAAGATGCAGCCGCCTCTGGGGTGGATCCATGGTGGCCATTATTTGCTAGTGACAGCCCGTGGATCTTTCTTGCCCTCCAGGCCTTCCATTCTCCTGTTAAAGAAGCACTCCCAAGGCTCCCTCTGCCTGTGTGACTGGCCAGCAGGAGGTGGTGTTAACTTTCTAGCCACTTCTCACACTCTGTGAGGTAACACTTGCAGGGGCAGGGAAGGTGTCTGTGTGGGGAGATTGCAGCTGAAGGGGCATTGTGGTAGGGGGAGGCCTCTGGGTGGCTGGGCAGGGGGTACCCTAGTCAGGTTGGTGGGTTGTGGAGGTTTGGGGTTTTCGGGGGTGGTGGTTCTGATGTGCCCATCCCTGAGGCTATGGGTCCTGGAGGTGGGTATCGCTTTGGGCCTGGTGGCTGCAGAACAGTGGGGGTGGGTGTCTCTTGGGGAGGCGGGACAGAGGGTTAGAGGGAGCCTGGTTCTGTGCCAGGGGCTCTGTCTGTGCTTCCCCCGCTGGTTCCTGGTTTTGTTGCCATGCCCAGTGCACAGAGCTGGGGGAGGGGATCCCTGGCACTAGGTGAGGGCATGCCAGGGAAGCAGAGTGATGGGTCGCACTGTAAAGCATCAGGGGGTCACACTGGGCAGAGGAGGGGGTCCCAGGCAAATGTCAGGGTAGATCGTTCTGGAGGGTGGGGAAGTTCCTAGGCAGGCAGTGAGGGACTGAGTTCCCAGGGTGGGGGTGGGTCCCTTGAGGGGGTCCCTGGCTGCTGGGGGCTCTTGGTGGGGGGAACCCTTTGGGATTCCCAACCTGGCAATCATGGTGTGGTGGGGGTTCTCTGGCCGGTGGGGCTTTGAGGGGTATCTGGGGTCCCTGGCCAGGGACTCTGGGGGCTGCATCCCAGGGAATATCTGATGGGATCCTGGCTGGGGGGTGTCTGGGGCCCCTGGCTGGGGGGTCTGGGCTCTGGGTACTAGGGGGTGTCTGGGGGCTGCTGCTAACCATAATCCTTCTCTCTGGTCAACTTGTACCAGAGTCCTGGCTCCTGGTCACCAGGTCACCAAGTCCATTCCCCAGTCACGTGCCCTGTCACTGTGATAACTTTCTGTCCACTTAGCAAACACTGTTAGTGTGAATTCACAGAATTTACTTTTCTCCTCTTTTGAAAACTGCAGGAACTTTCGGTTCCGTTTGGAAAATTTTTGCCCCCAGTCCTTGTCCTAGATCTGCGGGGGTGAGGGAGGTGGGAAGGGAGTCAGCACTGCCACACGATGGTCTTTTCCACAGCGTTCTGAACTCATTCTTTCTGAAATCCGGTGTCATTGAGACCGTTGTTAATCCAGAGTCACTGTATGGAAAGACAAGGAGTGATTCCAGATGGACAGTGGGTCAAATGAGATCAGCCATTCTCCCTGTGAGGAGGGGCTCCCATTAGCTGCTCTCCCCAGAGAGCTAAAGGAGGGAAGCTGCTCATACACTCCGTCCCTCTCTGCTCAGGATATTGGGGTTCAGCTTCCTGGGTCAGATGCTGCAGCCTCCATTGTGATCTGGGAGACCAGGCTTGGCAGCTGCTGCTCCCCCAGTGGGGCTCTGTGCTGGGAAGTGACCTTAATTAAAGCTTCTTCTCTGCCCGGCCCAGGGGATGACTTTCTGCAGCTGGTCCTAGCCCCCTAGGGCAGTCCTGGGCCCTGTTACTACTAAATTCTGAGCCAGAGTCTCCAGGTAACTGAAAGACCTCAGGGAATGTCCTAGGGTCTGGCAAGAAAGTGACTCTGCACAAACACCACCACCTCATTTCTCCTCCCATTAGCGGTTGCCAGGAGGAAATCCAGCCATTGGAGAGCAAAGCCCCCAGGAATGGGACTGTCCCAGCCAGAGGGGCAGGGAGAGAGGACAGGGGAAGGAGAGACTGAAAGGGGCAGTGGGAGAAATGAATGTGGGGGAGAGATTTCCAGCTCTCTAGTCCACCCAGACACATGTATTGCTGCATCCTGGGGCAGAACCACTTTCCAGTGAACAAAACAAGGATCAGACAGAGCAAAAGCCAGTTCCTGACTCCATATTCCCCCTGCTGGGGTGTGGCTGCCGTGGGGTCAGTGTCTGAGGGAATCCCCCACAGTGACTCCTTTGGTTCTGCTCTTATCTAGCCTTGTGTTCAGAGAAGGGGTGAGGGGAGAGAGAAGGGAGGTTAAAAATGTGTCTGTGGACTTAGCCTGGCAGGAGGGGCCAGGTCTAAATTGTAATAAACAGATTGAGCATTTCCCAGCATGACAGAATCTAGGGTGTCTGTCTGCAGGGAAAGGGCCTGGGGGAATTGTGATGTGAAATTAACTAAAACCGGTTCTGAAACGCCCACAACTGCCCTTCTCCCCCAGACAGGCTGCAGAATGTTTTGCTCCAGCTCATCCCAGCCTGGCGTGGGACAGGGAAGAGAAATGGCTGCAGTGGAGTCAGTCCAGGTAGAGATTATCGGGGGGTTGCTGGTGGGTTCCTGCTGGAGGAAAGGGAGAGCAAATACACCAGAGGTGGGAAGGTTTGCAGAGTCTGGTTTGGAGGTTGGAGCGGGGCAGGAAATTCACAGCGTGGGGAAAGGAGGAGGCCAGGGTGTGGCAGACCTGCTGGGAGTTATTTACTAAGTGGCCTAGATTCTAGGAACAGACCCAGGAGGTTTGGAGGTGGAAATGCCCTAATTTGTGAAGAGAGAAAATAACCCACCTACATGGAGCTAGTCAAACTGACCAGACTCCTAGTGCTGGAGCCTGACCTCATTAACCATCAGCTGCTGTGAGATATAAAGGGGACACCCATGAGTCAGGCTTATTGGAGCTGCCTCTCCCTTCATATCCCACTCCTCACAATGAGGAGGGTGTTGGGCATCCTACCAGCGAGCTCTCCCTGGACCCTGCTAGGGGCTCCATCTCCTGTATCAGTCAGTGGCTAGTAGGGGGGTGATGAATATGCTGGGAGAGATAAGGGGCTCTCTCTTCATCCCCTCACCCTGGCATTTGCTGGATACTCTGAGCCAGGTCGAGGTGGGACTCTCCTGACTATGATCCACCCAGAGCTTCCATTTGATTCACTCTTCTCTGCCACAAATAGTGGGGCTGTGAGTGGGGCAGCAAGTCCTTAGTGTTGGACTCTTACTCTTTCAGGGGCTGGTGACCTTCAAGGAGATGGCTATGTATTTCACCAGGGAAGAGTGGGCTCTGCTGGACCCCACTCAGAGAGCCCTCTACTGGGATGTCATGCAGGAGAACTATGAGACTGTGACCTCGCTGGGTAAGGGTTCCTGTCCCTTCTGTTCTTGGAAGGGGAAATGAAGAGTGAAGGTTCACGCCACCCCCACAATGCCATCTGTACCCTGTCCTGTTTCAGCATCATCCCAATAGGCCAGTGACACACATAATACCAGAGACCCTCCTCTGCTGCAGAACACTTTGGGAACAGAGCACAGGAGCCGTATTGCACAGTGTCAAATATCTCCTGTTTGCTCAAGTGAAACTGGGGGTTAGGTCTGGCATAACTGTCCCATACCCCTAATCATTTTTCTTGCCCTTTTCTGAACCTTTTCCAATTCCAATATTTCTATTTTTGAGATGGGGTGACATGTGCATGCAGTATTCAAGATGTGGGTGTATCATGGATTTATTTGCTGTTTTTACAAATATGATCTATGAGATATTCTGTCATATCTATCACTTTCTTAATTATTTCCTACATTGTTCACTTTTTTTCACTGCTGCTGCACATTGAGTGGATGTTTTCAGAGAACTATCCACAGTGACTCCAAGATCACTCTCTTGAGTGGAAACAACTAATTTAGACCCCATCATTTTGTATGTATAGTTGGGATTGTGTTTTCCAATGGGCTGCACTATGTGCTATCCTGTCATCTAGTACTGCTAAGATCCTGGATTCAGTAATATCCCTGCCCTTCCTGTTCCCTTTCTCCACCGAACCCCGCCAGCCCATGCTTCCTGTTCCCAGCTTCCCCAGGATTCTCGCACTGTCTCTGAACCTCTCTGTCAGCAAGAAGCAGTGCCAGGGACTCTTGCCCTCTGTCTGGAGTCTTCGATTTCTGGGACATGGATTTACTCTCTCTGTGTTGTAAGAGGCTCTGTCATAATGAGTGTCTGTGATGTTACCCAGAGTACAATCTGGACTGTTAAATAGCTGTACCTCAGTCCTCCAGCATGGGGTGCCTTTTCCACTTTTTTCCCGCGAGAACAGCCCCTCTTGGCCAACTAACACACAGTCTCCAGCATGTAACTCACTCCCAGCTATACAGTATTGAGTGCTGCTAGACAGCCACTCATGAATTACACCTCAGGAGAAAACCAGCAAATTCTCAAGTGCCCAACTTTCCCCCAGAAATGTGCATCTTGCACTGTCCAGCACGCTACTGAACGACCCAAGCTCATATGAAGTCTGTCATTTCATCAGCGGAAAATGACATGCACCAGCTTGTTATCCCAAACAGAGTTTCCAACACACTTCAATCCACACATACTGGTTAGATGAACAATAAACCAAGATTGTTAACTACCAAAAACTAAAACTAGGCCCAGTCCATGAAAGGGGCACTCCCAGGAGAGACTGTACAAAGGCTGGAACATGAAACACCTTTGTAAACCTGAGACAGCTGCCTTGGGGACAATGACAGGGAGAATTCCCCAAAGTGACTCCTTTGTTTCTGCTCTTCTCTGGCCTCCGATTGTTCCTTCCAACGTGGAGTACTTTGCACTTGTCTCTACTGAATTTGATCCTATTTACTTCAGATCATTTCTCCCGTTTGTCCAGATCATTTTGAATTTTAATCCAATCCTCCAAAGCACTTACAACCCCTCCCAGCTTGGTGTTGTCCGCAAACTTGATACGTGTAAGAGAGAGACTGTTACTGGGAGGGTTTCCCCATGTGTCAGAGGGTTACACCCTGGTGGGAGGGGGCTAGGCCTGTACTGGAATAAGGTCACTCTGTGCTTCACAGTGTGCTAGAACCTAGAATGTGCATTAGCAGGGGAAAAGCTGGGGGAATCGGCTTGTGGAATGGACAAAAGCCTAGTCTGAATTCTCACACCTTGCCCTTTTCACCCCGGCAGGCCAGAGAATAACATCCATGTTTCGCTGCAGATCATCTCGTCCTCCCAGGGGCAAGGAAATGGCTGCAATGGAGCTGGCTCAGGTAAGAGATTATCAGGGTGGCGGGCTCTGCTTGGAGGTTGAGGAGCAGTAAATGCATAAGAGGGTGGGAATTGCTAGAGGTGGTGGGAAGTAGGAAATATCTCGGGTGGAGAAAGGGAGGGGACAGCATGTGACAAACCTGCTGAGACTTGTGTAGTGTAGGGCGTGATGGGTTGTCACCCCCAGGAGGCAGTTTGTGGAGCTTCTGGGAACTGCTGTGTCCTCTAACCCTCACGCTGGGCTGGCCCTTCTCACACTGCTTTGCTGGAGGTTTCGCCAGCCTCTCCAGGGCCTGTTATCACCCAACACAACAGCAGGTGGCGCCATGCAGCCAACTAAGCTACCTGAGTGCGTTACCTAAGCCACTCAAGGACAGATAGAAGACAAGAGCCAATTTCCCACTCCCCAACCTTGCACACTTGCTGTAGTATAAATCCAGAATGATACCATCTTATAGTGCACAGGGATCTCTATAATACAAGCTCATTAATGTAGTTCCCCTTCCCCTCGATATGGGACAGATGTGCACAACAAGCTGAGATTTTCCCCAGACACTTCACTCAAAATACGCTGGTTAAGATAAAGCATCAAACAAGTTTATTAACTGCAGAAAGATAGATTAAGTGATTATAAGTGATAACAAACAGATCAAAGCAGATTATTTAGCAAATAACCAAAACTCAGACTAAGCCTAACATACTAGATGGATAGAATTTGAATTAGCAATTTCTCACCCTGACTGATGGTACAAGCAGTCCCCCAAGTTTCCATACACAAGCTAGAAATCTCTTGATCCTGGGAGCAGCACTTCCCCCACATCCGTTTTTGTTTCTCAGGTGTTTCCAGAAGTTCTCTTGTGTGGAGAATGAGGCCAAGAGATGATGTCACACCCCACCTTATGTAGCTTTTCCATATGGTGGGAACCTTTTGTTGCAAACTCAGTTCCTAGTCCAGTTTGTGGAAAAAATACAGCTACTAAAATGGAGTTTAGTGTCATGTGGTCTGGTCACAGGCCCTGCTGAGTCATAGTAGCCGTGACTCATAGGCTGGCTGAAACATTCACAGGAAGGCTAAGCTCTTCCACAGTCCATTGTCTTTGTTGAGCCATCAGCACTGTCTGGCTTCTTCATTGTTGTACCTGAAAGGCTCATTGTGGGTGTTACCCAGAGTAAGCACATTTGAAATACAGATACAGAGTCAATATCCATAACTTCAGATACGAACATGATATGTGCACACAAATAGGATAATCATATTCAGCAAATCAGAACTTTTCCAGTGACACCACACATGATGCATCTTCTACAAAATAGATCATAATTATGTCCTAATCATATTATAATCATACCACTATGATGAATATGGGGGTGTAGTGTCAGATAGGTCCTAATTTCAAGGCACAGGAGTTGGGAATGGAACTTCCCCTCTTTGTGGAACAGGAAATAACCCTCCAGCCAGGGCTGGGACAACTTCCCAGACTCTCAGCGATGGAGCCTGAATCTACTGACATTTCATTAATTACCACCAACCTCAATCTTTGTGGCAACTGTAAACTTTATCAGTGATGATTTTGTACTCTCTTCTAAGTCATGGATAAGAATGTTAAATAGCACAGGGCCAAGAACCAATCCCCGCAGGAACCTGCTAGAAAGAAATCCACTCGATCATGGTTCCCCATTTACTATCAGAGTTTTTAATCTATTTAATGTATGCCGTGTTTATTTTGTACCATTCTAGCTTTTTTTAGTAAAAATATTGTGCTAATCAAGTCATGTCCCTTACGGAAGTTTAGGTATATTACATCAATACTATTAGCTGCAACCAAACTTTTGATCTCATCCAATAAGGATATCCCGTTAGTTTGATAGGCTCTATTTTCTCTAAACCTTTGTTAATGGGCACTACAATTCTGACCTTCTAACTTCTATTCTTTATGATTGACTTCCCCTTTCTTCCATATATTTTATTTGGAGAGTGCTTGGATTCCTACCAGGGAGCCACTATCAGGGTTCAGAGACAGCCCCATCTCCTATATTAAGCTCTGGCTAGTAGCTATGTGATAAATGTGAAGACCCTGCTTCTGTCTGCCAGATGGGAGACACAAAGGTTCTCTCTTTCTACCCTCTGATGCCTCCTGGCTGCTGTAAGCAAGGTGGGGTGGGACTCTGTTAACATGTGCCTCCCGGAGCTTCCATTTCCCTGGTGCTGCTGTTCCGTGAATAGTGGGGTTGTGAGAGGGTCAGCAGGTACTGAGTATTGGACACCTGCTCTTTCAGGGGCCGGTGACCTTCGAGGAGG
>NW_026115099.1:0-26860 GCF_025201925.1 Gopherus flavomarginatus
CACTTTTCTGACTACAGTACACTACAAAGGATCTCCTTACAGGAAATTCAACCCTGGAATTGTCAATCTTTCTTTATTCTCTAGACATAGTTGGGCAGAGGGTGGGATCTAGATCGTGAAGAATCAGGTAATGAAGATATGATTTCCTTCTTAAGACAGACTGTTGCAATATTTCTAATGCAATGTATGTGGCTCCAAATATTGTGTAAACTCCCTTCCACTCTGAAAGAACCTCACAACCCACAAAAATATCTTGTCTCATCTCAGAATGATACTGAATGCAGTGCCATGAGATGGATGTCTGCAACAAGCATCACAGTTCAGAGATGCTTAACCCTGCATCTGTGCTCAATTCATCATTCTGATCAGGGATCTGTATAAATCCAGGTGGCTGCCCAGGGTACATTTCAGGGAGCTAGTCGCTGTGATAGTAATTTATTTCAGTGCAAGAAGAAGTCTGACAAAAGGACACTATGGACACTACTGCACCAAGCTCATCCCTGGATGTGTGTGGATTGTGAATGGAGTATGAATCGTCCAAAAACAAGTTTTCTGCCCTAGGCTTGATCCTACTATTCAAGCCAATAAATATTTCAATTGACTTCAGTGAGCATTGGATTGGGCCTCTTTTTAAGAGGAAAAGAGCCGAGATGGGCTGGGTAACTTATACAATGGAGGATAGGTGAAAAAAGGAGATGATGGATTCATTTTGCTGACTGTAGACCGGGGTCAAAGCAGTTCTTCTCCAATTTTGCTCTAGCTTCACTATCATCCTGTTCTGTAGCACATGATTTGGGAACCACAGAGCATACTGGTGACTAAGAGTATAATTTTCACAGTTGCACAAAAAAAGATGTTTTGTAACACCAAAAAGTGGAATTTGAGGTGGGGAGAGACTTAGTGTCTAGCCTGGAGGACATTTGTTAATGCAACACCATTAAAACAGCAAGAGAGGTACAAATCCCACTGAATTTTGTTTTCTTAGTCAAAAATAGATCTGATGAATAAGGTTTATCATTTTCACGGAGGAAAGATGCATCAATTTGCAGAAATGCCAACACCTGGGTAGAGGTTAAAAATTCATGAATTTGTGAAAAATCTCATATTATACACATAAAGTTCACTCAAGTGATCAGATACAGCTGCTTATTAGGATGAGTTCAGCTTTATCCAGCATGGAGTCTTTCCATTGACTTCGGAGGCTATTGGATCAAGCCTTGAGCGAAGTAGGGAACCAAGCTCCTTTTTCAAGCAAAGCTTTCACTGTTGTTGATGGGAGTTTTGACTGAGACAGGCATGCAGAATTAGGTTCTGTGAGCCCGATTCTCTGCTTAGTTACGCCAATGTAAATCAGAAGTAACAGCACTAAAATCAATAGAATCACAACAGTGTAAAACTAGTGTAAATGAAAGGAGAATCAGTTCTTATACATAAATAAAAGAGAATGCAAAATCAGATATAGCATTTTAGCTGCAATTCTTTTTTAAAGCAATGACAAAAATAGAACCAATTATATAGGCCAAAAGTAGTCTCACAATTAAAGTTCAACCTTTACCTCATATTTTTATTTTTAGCTGTACAGGATATTAATTAATCCATTTTATTTTGTCTCTGTCCCATCTTTATTGTCCCCATACATAGGTGTTGCTTAATTATCTCATCGTCAACCACAGCAGAGTAATTTAGGACGTTTCATAACAGGAATATTCTGATCAGCTCCAGTAGATTGAAATTAGCTTTACAGGCATAAATCCTGATGAAACCAGCATAGAGATGCCGTTGAGTGCTGTCTCTCTGATCTCCATTAAAGAAAAAGGTACAAAGCGCCCAAACATTACTTAGAAGTCACAGCTAAACACACCAGACGTAATATGTCTGTGGAATTCATAGCTAAACTGTGCTGCAGGCCCTAAACCTCATGGCTGACTCAAATGCATTCTTACTAATTAGCTTGATGAGGCTTTTAAGCATGCTCAGTGTTGTTACAGAGATGAGAGGCATTAATCAAAAGGCCAGATGATCTGTTCTGATTTAAAGGGTAATGATTACGGCTACATTTTAGTCATGGGTATTTTTAGTAAAACTCATGGACAGGTCACGAGCAGTAAACAAAAATTCATGGCCTGTGACCTGTCCCTGACTTGTACTATTTAGCCCTAACTAAAACTTGGGCTGGGAGTGCTTGGGGGGGTGGGCTCTGGGTGCTGTGGGTGTTGGGGGGGTTCCTGGACCCCTGCTGGTGCTGGGGGGGAGGGTCCAGTGGTGGCATGCCGCCTGGGACCCCTGCTGGTGCTGCGGGGGGAGGGACAGGAGTTGGCAGGGCTGGCAGGTTCCCTATCCAGCTCTGTGCAGCTCCCCGAAAGCAGCCAGCATGTCCCTGCAGCTCCTAGTGGGAGGGAAGGCCAGGGAGGCTCTGTGTGCTGCCCCCACCACAAGCTCCAGCTCTGCAGCTCCCATTGTCCAGGAACCATAGCTAATGAGAGCTGCAGGGGTGATGCCTGAAGGCAGGGGCAGTGCACAGAGCCTCGTGGCCCCTTTCCTTCAGAGTTGCAGGGACATGCCGGACACTTCCAGGGAACCTCCTCCTCCAACAAGGTAAGTGCTGCCCTTCACCCCAACTCCCTGCCCCAGCCCTTAGTCTTCTCCCACACTCAAACTGCTGCTGCTGGGGTGGGGTCGGGGTGGACAGAGACTGCCTCCAAAACCGCCAGTGTGGCTGGCACAGGGGCTGCCTGATTTTCCGTGACCTCCATGACAGACATACAGTCTTAGTAATGATAAGTAGTGCACATTGCTGAGCGAGGGAGACAAAGAAAGGTGATATAACCACCACCAAAAGACAGGTATAGCCAAATTATACTCCCTGGTTGAACAGACCAGAAACATTCAGATGCCGGCCTAAATAAGGGGTTATTTTGAATAATTTTCCAATCCCAAGCCCATCTGATGCCAAGAAAACCCTAAATGAACAGACAAAAGGAGAAAGAGAGACAGAAGGTGGAACCTTGGCCTCACTGAAGTCAATGAAAAAAACACCCAGGGAATTCAGCGGGATCAGGATTTCACTCAGATATGTTTTCAAACTCAAATTGCTCACCACTAGTGATTAGCAAAACTAGCTCTGGAAATTCCAAGTAATTCCAAGTATTACAGGGCAGTGTTGTTTTTTTATGAACATAGTTTGCCATATTGGATGAGCTCACTGGTCCATCTATTCTAGTATCCTGCTTGTTGTAGTTGTTGGATCTGTGTGTGTGTCCATGCAGTCCATGATCTTGCTGGTCACATTGTCTGACAAATGTGGAGGAGCTGAATTAGTGCTTGGAACAGAATTCAAAGGCTAAGAGACAGAAAAGATGAAAATAGTAGGTGCTGGCTTCAAGATACAGCATCTCACCCTGAAGCTCTCCCCCTCATCCAGAGGGATTGATGCCAATGTTTATACATTAGCATCCTAAAACAATAAGTGAACAGACCAGTAAATATGAAAGCTGTTGGATGATTAAAGACCGCTTCTCTGGAATAAAGTTTTCTGCTTTGGTGAGTTACTGATGCATTTGATTTATTGTCTCAGGAAAGTAGGGGGATGCTTGGGAATGAAGCTCGTATTATGTAGTCTGTGTTGATTAGCTGGTTCAATGTATGGAAGAGCTCTGCTTTGAGAAGGGCAATGTATTATTAATTATTTTTGGTTTGTTTTTTAAAGGGGTTTCTCTTCTCTGGAAGGTGTTGAGTTTTAATTCAAATTATTCAATTATTGAGCATACCATTAAACTAATCAAGAGGAAAAACATGAATCTTCTCTTCCTCATACCCATGTCCTGTGTGTCTGCGCATTTCCACTGACTCTTTGATAGCCTTTTGCTCCAAACATTGGTGAGAAACGTATTTGGCACCCACAGGGGGTTCAGTGGCACAGAAATGTGTTCTGCCCCAGCCTTCACAGTACTTTATGTCCCTATATTCAGACACTTACATGCAACACCAACGGAATGGTAGGCTCCCAATGACAGTGGCAGATTTGCTGCACCATCTGTTGCTTGTGATCCATGGAACACTGGTGCTCCAATTAGCTCCTCTCTTCTGTAGGTTCCTGGGAGCAAAGGAGAAAGGGGAGTTACTGCTTTAAGACCTTCATTATCCCCTCCCCATCTTCCTGACAGTTCAGGGGGGCAGCCTCCTTCCTAGTCATTGTGACTTTCTATGTACAGATTCCTTCATTCCCTCTCCCGTGCTACGTGTTCCTCACCTCAGAGCCTCTCTGCAACTGTTGCTGCTCTCTAGTTCTGCTCCATCCTTCTCCCCTTTCCCCAGTAACTGCTTTTGTCCCAGCTTTCCAATAAATAGACAGAGAGACAGACAGAGCTAGACACACAGATAGAAATTCAATAAGGACAAATGCAAAGTACTCCCCTTAGGAAGGAACAATCAGTTGCACACATACAAAATGGGAAATGACTGCCTAGGAAGGAGGACTGCGGAAAGAGGTGTGGGGATCATAGTGTATCACTAGCTAAATATGAGTCAACAGCATAATACTGTTGCAAAAAAAGCAAATATCATTCTGGGATGTATTAGCAAGAGAGTTGTAAGCAAGACACAAAAAGTAATTCTTCCGCACTACTCCACGCTGATTAGGCCTCAACTCGAGTATTGTGTCCATTTCTGGGAGCCACATTTCAGGAAAGATGTGGACAGATTGGAGAAAGTCCAGAGAAGAGCAACAAAAATGATTAAAATAGAAAACATGACCTAGGAGGGAAGATTGAAAAAATTGGGTTTGTTTTGTCTGGAGAAGAGCAGACTGAGAGGGGACATGATAACTACTGCAGATAGCCTTCCCCAGTTCCATCCACGATGCCATCCTGACTCCCCTTCCCAATCTTTTAGTGTTTAAGATGGAGGCCTTGTTGGGCCCACACATTTAAATATGGTGTGATGATAGGGAGTGGAGAGCAAAGACTAAATCAGAGATCACAGAGATCTAAAGGGAGAGAGAAAGTGAGAGAGAGAGAGAGAGAGAGAGAGAGAGAGATGGCTAGTCTTGGAAAAGCTTCTTTACTTAGATGTGTATTTGAACTAGTTCTCTGAACTATTTTATCTGGACAACAAAGATAAAAATCTCTGGCAAGTTTTGAAGGGACAGCAGAAGATGTCTTACACAAACAACTGTGCTAACTCTCTGTGCTAATGCACAGTATTCATTAGCACTCAACAGCTCATTTTTCTCAGCTGTGACTAGGAAAGTTTAAGGGGGACTGTCATAAACAGATAGCTATTACGGGTCTTTTGTCACAAAATAGCACTCCCATTAGAAGTCAAATACCAGCACTATACACATGCAAATAAAGTGGTTTTTCTGGTTTACTTTACATTGAAAACATTAGCTAGGGAAGAAAGGGAAAAAGGCACTGTTGCTAGGCAGACGCCAGGAGGCAACAGAGCCTGCAGTTCATACAATAAACACCAGAGGGCACCCCAACACAAGAAAACAGGAACCATGACTTCCAAGGAAAAAAGGGAGGCAGAAGAACAAATCAAAGAAGCTGAACACAGGAGACAACTGGAAAAAAGACAAAAAGAGGTGGAGCTGAAAGAAAAGGAAGAAAGCATCAAACTGGCAGCCTACAAAAGAGAACAAGCAGCCAAAGAGGCAGCCCACAAAAGAAAACTAGAAGAAGAAGAGGTGGCACACAGAAGGAAACAAGAAGAAGAAGATGCAGCCCACAAAAGACAGATAGAACTCCAGAGGGAGGCACACCGCCAGACCCTGGAATTAGAAAAGGCTAAGCAACAGGCTCCAGCCAATCCTAACAACCCTTCGCCAATTATGGTTCCACAGCACAGGAAATTTCCCACCTACAAGGCAGGTGATGACACTGAGGCCTTCTTGGAAATTTTGAAAGAGCCTGTCTTGGGTACAGCATCCCTGAAAACCAGTACATGGTAGAATTGAGGCCACAGCTCAGTGGACCTTTAGCAGAGGTGGCAGCTGAAATGCCTAAGGAGAACATGAACGACTATAAACTTTTTCAAACCAAGGCCAGATACAGAATGGGGATAACCCCGGATCATGCCCGTCGGCATTTCAGAACCCAAAAGTGGAAACCAGATGTGTCATTTCCCAAACACGCCTACTACGTTCATTACACCACCATCACCCAAAAGATCCCCAGGCCCAGATGCCTCTCAAATACCCTTGGAGCGAAGGGAAAATTTGAGAGTGGGCAATTTGGGGGGCGTGTCATAAACAGATAGCTAAGGGTTAATGTCTCTTTCACCTGAAAAAAAGTAACCTGAAACACCTGACCAAAGGACCAATCAGAAAACCAGACTTTTTCAGGTCTGGGTGGAGGGAAGTTTGTGTCTGAGTTCTTTGTCTTCTGCCTGTACTCCCTCTCGGCTATGGGAAGGATTTCTCTATTTCCTGCTTTCTAATCTTCTGTTTCCAAGTTGTAAGTACAAATATAGTAAGGCAGTAAGGTTTCTATTGTTTTTCTTTTGTATTTACATGGGTGTAGTGGCTGAAGTGTTTTGAATTGTATTCTTTTTGAATAAGGCTGTTTATTCATATTTCTTTTAAGCAATTGACCCTGTATTTGTCACCTTGATACAGAGAGACCAATTTTGTGTATTTTTCTTTCTTTTTATATAAAGCTTTCTTTTTAAGACCTGTTGGAGTTTTTCTTTAGTGGGGAACTCCAGGAAATTGAGTCTGTACTCACCAAGGAATTGGTGGGAGGAAGAAATCAGGGAAAAATCTGTGTGTGATAAATTTACTAGCCTGACTTTGCATTCCCTCTGGGTGAGGGGGGAAGAAAGATTAGCTCTCGGTACTTCTATTTTCCAAGGCTGGAAACGGGGAGGGTGGAATCCCTCTGTTTAGATTCACGGAGCTTGCTTCTGTGTGTCTCTCCAGGAACACCTGGAGGGGGGAAGGGAAAAGGTTTATTTCCCTTTGTTGTGAGACTCAAGGGATTTGGGGGAACCAGAGTGCCCCAAAACACTCGAAATTTTTGGGTGGTGGCAGCTTTACCAGCTCCAAGCTGGTAACTAAGCTTGGAGGTTTTCATGCTAACCCCCATATTTTGGATGCTAAGGTCCAAATCTGGGACTAGGTTATGATATGGTGGCAGCGGTGGGAAAGATACAATCCAGAAGCCAGTAGGAATATTATATTTTTCTTTTCTCTGCTAGGGGCTTTTAAGCAGAGAGAAACAGTTTGGTTTTAAAAGGAACCAGAGAGAATTTTTTTTCTCTGCTCTCTCTTGCAGTTTCTGGCTTGCATATTAAGCAAGCAACCATTAAGTAATTAAGGTCCAAATCTGGGACTAGGTTATGATAGGGACAGTTCTCCTTTCACACTGGTGTAAATCAAGAGTATCTCCATGACATAAAGTGGTATAAGTGAGAGAAGTGTCAGTCCCAAGAATTTTGTTGCACCATAAATCTCAGCATGAAACCTGACAGAAGAAGAAACTATAGTTTAATTCTTTCTGACATATTTCATTGACACTGCCTGTCCAATACATCTGTGCTTTTTTACATACCGCATTTTTAAAAAGAGAAATGCACCCAGTTTTTACAATGGAATTGAAATAACAGGAACACACAGATATCATATGAAAATTTAAAAAAAGCAAAATGACATGAGTAAAGTAGGGGACAGTAAGTAAGTCTGGTCTTGAATATTCCACACTACCACCTACTTCACTGCCAGCAACACAAGAGTACTTCAGTGGGTCACAGCTGAGAATGCCAGATTTGGGACAAACTGCTGAGAAGCAGGGCAGACTCACCTCACACTGGTGGTTATTATACTAAGCCAGTAACAAAAGTAAACTTCTGTTTCACCACATTGGTTAACAAGATGTCAAAAATGCAGTCTCCTTAGGCATCCCAGAACTTATTTCACCACCCAGACACTAGACTGTGTGATGAGTGGTTATTGTAAACCAATTTAATCAAATAAAGTTTTTTTCTGATCTCAAGATCAGCCTCATAGCCAGAGTTGGGGGCGGGGCTTACCTGATTAGGGGTCCTATATAAGGAGCCAGGCACTCAGGCAGCGGCACAGTCAGCTGCAGCGGCACAGGAGGCGGCGAACAGAGCGGCTAACAGGGGAGTTTCAGTGGGAGTGCTGTTGGAGGAGCAGGTTTTTGTGGTTTGTGGTGTTTGTGTGTGAGTGAGTGTGTGTGCAGGCTGCTAGGGGCTGTGTGCTGAGAGCGAGGCTGAGCCCTGAGTTGGGGGCGGGGCTTACCTGATTAGGGGTCCTATATAAGGAGCCAGGCACTCAGGCAGCGGCACAGTCAGCTGCAGCGGCACAGGAGGCGGCGAACAGAGCGGCTAACAGGGGAGTTTCAGTGGGAGTGCTGTTGGAGGAGCAGGTTTTGTGGTTTGTGGTGTTTGTGTGTGAGTGAGTGTGTGTGCAGGCTGCTAGGGGCTGTGTGCTGAGAGCGAGGCTGAGCCCTGAGTTGGGGGCGGGGCTTACCTGATTAGGGGTCCTATATAAGGAGCCAGGCACTCAGGCAGCGGCACAGTCAGCTGCAGCGGCACAGGAGGGCGGCGAACAGAGCGGCTAACAGGGGAGTTTCAGTGGGAGTGCTGTTGGAGGAGCAGGTTTTTGTGGTTTGTGGTGTTTGTGTGTGAGTGAGTGTGTGTGCAGGCTGCTAGGGGCTGTGTGCTGAGAGCGAGGCTGAGCCCTGAGTTGGGGGCGGGGCTTACCTGATTAGGGGTCCTATATAAGGAGCCAGGCACTCAGGCAGCGGCACAGTCAGCTGCAGCGGCACAGGAGGCGGCGAACAGAGCGGCTAACAGGGGAGTTTCAGTGGGAGTGCTGTTGGAGGAGCAGGTTTTTGTGGTTTGTGGTGTTTGTGTGTGAGTGAGTGTGTGTGCAGGCTGCTAGGGGCTGTGTGCTGAGAGCGAGGCTGAGCCCTGAGTTGGGGGCGGGGCTTACCTGATTAGGGGTCCTATATAAGGAGCCAGGCACTCAGGCAGCGGCACAGTCAGCTGCAGCGGCACAGGAGGCGGCGAACAGAGCGGCTAACAGGGGAGTTTCAGTGGGAGTGCTGTTGGAGGAGCAGGTTTTTGTGGTTTGTGGTGTTTGTGTGTGAGTGAGTGTGTGTGCAGGCTGCTAGGGGCTGTGTGCTGAGAGCGAGGCTGAGCCCTGAGTTGGGGGCGGGGCTTACCTGATTAGGGGTCCTATATAAGGAGCCAGGCACTCAGGCAGCGGCACAGTCAGCTGCAGCGGCACAGGAGGCGGCGAACAGAGCGGCTAACAGGGGAGTTTCAGTGGGAGTGCTGTTGGAGGAGCAGGTTTTTGTGGTTTGTGGTGTTTGTGTGTGAGTGAGTGTGTGTGCAGGCTGCTAGGGGCTGTGTGCTGAGAGCGAGGCTGAGCCCTGAGTTGGGGGCGGGGCTTACCTGATTAGGGGTCCTATATAAGGAGCCAGGCACTCAGGCAGCGGCACAGTCAGCTGCAGCGGCACAGGAGGCGGCGAACAGAGCGGCTAACAGGGGAGTTTCAGTGGGAGTGCTGTTGGAGGAGCAGGTTTTTGTGGTTTGTGGTGTTTGTGTGTGAGTGAGTGTGTGTGCAGGCTGCTAGGGGCTGTGTGCTGAGAGCGAGGCTGAGCCCTGAGTTGGGGGCGGGGCTTACCTGATTAGGGGTCCTATATAAGGAGCCAGGCACTCAGGCAGCGGCACAGTCAGCTGCAGCGGCACAGGGAGGCGGCGAACAGAGCGGCTAACAGGGGAGTTTTCAGTGGGAGTGCTGTTGGAGGAGCAGGTTTTTGTGGTTTGTGGTGTTTGTGTGTGAGTGAGTGTGTGTGCAGGCTGCTAGGGGCTGTGTGCTGAGAGCGAGGCTGAGCCCTGAGTTGGGGGCGGGGCTTACCTGATTAGGGGTCCTATATAAGGAGCCAGGCACTCAGGCAGCGGCACAGTCAGCTGCAGCGGCACAGGAGGCGGCGAACAGAGCGGCTAACAGGGGAGTTTCAGTGGGAGTGCTGTTGGAGGAGCAGGTTTTTGTGGTTTGTGGTGTTTGTGTGTGAGTGAGTGTGTGTGCAGGCTGCTAGGGGCTGTGTGCTGAGAGCGAGGCTGAGCCCTGAGTTGGGGGCGGGGCTTACCTGATTAGGGGTCCTATATAAGGAGCCAGGCACTCAGGCAGCGGCACAGTCAGCTGCAGCGGCACAGGAGGCGGCGAACAGAGCGGCTAACAGGGGAGTTTCAGTGGGAGTGCTGTTGGAGGAGCAGGTTTTTGTGGTTTGTGGTGTTTGTGTGTGAGTGAGTGTGTGTGCAGGCTGCTAGGGGCTGTGTGCTGAGAGCGAGGCTGAGCCCTGAGTTGGGGGCGGGGCTTACCTGATTAGGGGTCCTATATAAGGAGCCAGGCACTCAGGCAGCGGCACAGTCAGCTGCAGCGGCACAGGAGGCGGCGAACAGAGCGGCTAACAGGGGAGTTTCAGTGGGAGTGCTGTTGGAGGAGCAGGTTTTTGTGGTTTGTGGTGTTTGTGTGTGAGTGAGTGTGTGTGCAGGCTGCTAGGGGCTGTGTGCTGAGAGCGAGGCTGAGCCCTGAGTTGGGGGCGGGGCTTACCTGATTAGGGTCCTATATAAGGAGCCAGGCACTCAGGCAGCGGCACAGTCAGCTGCAGCGGCACAGGAGGCGGCGAACAGAGCGGCTAACAGGGGAGTTTCAGTGGGAGTGCTGTTGGAGGAGCAGGTTTTTGTGGTTTGTGGTGTTTGTGTGTGAGTGAGTGTGTGTGCAGGCTGCTAGGGGCTGTGTGCTGAGAGCGAGGCTGAGCCCTGAGTTGGGGGCGGGGCTTACCTGATTAGGGGTCCTATATAAGGAGCCAGGCACTCAGGCAGCGGCACAGTCAGCTGCAGCGGCACAGGAGGCGGCGAACAGAGCGGCTAACAGGGGAGTTTCAGTGGGAGTGCTTGTGGAGGAGCAGGTTTTTGTGGTTTGTGGTGTTTGTGTGTGAGTGAGTGTGTGTGCAGGCTGCTAGGGGCTGTGTGCTGAGAGCGAGGCTGAGCCCTGAGTTGGGGGCGGGGCTTACCTGATTAGGGGTCCTATATAAGGAGCCAGGCACTCAGGCAGCGGCACAGTCAGCTGCAGCGGCACAGGAGGCGGCGACAGAGCGGCTAACAGGGGAGTTTCAGTGGGGAGTGCTGTTGGAGGAGCAGGTTTTTGTGGTTTGTGGTGTTTGTGTGTGAGTGAGTGTGTGTGCAGGCTGCTAGGGGCTGTGTGCTGAGAGCGAGGCTGAGCCCTGAGTTGGGGGCGGGGCTTACCTGAATTAGGGGTCCTATATAAGGAGCCAGGCACTCAGGCAGCGGCACAGTCAGCTGCAGCGGCACAGGAGGCGGCGAACAGAGCGGCTAACAGGGGAGTTTCAGTGGGAGTGCTGTTGGAGGAGCAGGTTTTTGTGGTTTGTGGTGTTTGTGTGTGAGTGAGTGTGTGTGCAGGCTGCTAGGGGCTGTGTGCTGAGAGCGAGGCTGAGCCCTGAGTTGGGGGCGGGGCTTACCTGATTAGGGGTCCTATATAAGGAGCCAGGCACTCAGGCAGCGGCACAGTCAGCTGCAGCGGCACAGGAGGCGGCGAACAGAGCGGCTAACAGGGGAGTTTCAGTGGGAGTGCTGTTGGAGGAGCAGGTTTTTGTGGTTTGTGGTGTTTGTGGTGTGAGTGAGTGTGTGTGCAGGCTGCTAGGGCTGTGTGCTGAGAGCGAGGCTGAGCCCTGAGTTGGGGGCGGGGCTTACCTGATTAGGGGTCCTATATAAGGAGCCAGGCACTCAGGCAGCGGCACAGTCAGCTGCAGCGGCACAGGAGGCGGCGAACAGAGCGGCTAACAGGGGTGTTTCAGTGGGAGTGCTGTTGGAGGAGCAGGTTTTTGTGGTTTGTGGTGTTTGTGTGTGAGTGAGTGTGTGTGCAGGCTGCTAGGGGCTGTGTGCTGAGAGCGAGGCTGAGCCCTGAGTTGGGGGCGGGGCTTACCTGATTAGGGGTCCTATATAAGGAGCCAGGCACTCAGGCAGCGGCACAGTCAGCTGCAGCGGCACAGGAGGCGGCGAACAGAGCGGCTAACAGGGGAGTTTTCAGTGGGAGTGCTGTTGGAGGAGCAGGTTTTTGTAGTTTGTGGTGTTTGTGTGTGAGTGAGCGTGTGTGCAGGCTGCTAGGGGCTGTGTGCTGAGAGCGAGGCTGAGCCCTGAGTTGGGGGCGGGGCTTACCTGATTAGGGGTCCTATATAAGGAGCCAGGCACTCAGGCAGCGGCACAGTCAGCTGCAGCGGCACAGGAGGCGGCGAACAGAGCGGCTAACAGGGGAGTTTCAGTGGGAGTGCTGTTGGAGGAGCAGGTTTTTGTAGTTTGTGGTGTTTGTGTGTGAGTGAGTGTGTGTGCAGGCTGCTAGGGGCTGTGTGCTGAGAGCGAGGCTGAGCCCTGAGTTGGGGGCGGGGCTTACCTGATTAGGGGTCCTATATAAGGAGCCAGGCACTCAGGCAGCGGCACAGTCAGCTGCAGCGGCACAGGAGGCGGCGAACAGAGCGGCTAACAGGGGAGTTTCAGTGGGAGTGCTGTTGGAGGAGCAGGTTTTTGTAGTTTGTGGTGTTTGTGTGTGAGTGAGTGTGTGTGCAGGCTGCTAGGGGCTGTGTGCTGAGAGCGAGGCTGAGCCCTGAGTTGGGGGCGGGGCTTACCTGATTAGGGGTCCTATATAAGGAGCCAGGCACTCAGGCAGCGGCACAGTCAGCTGCAGCGGCACAGGAGGCGGCGAACAGAGCGGCTAACAGGGGAGTTTCAGTGGGAGTGCTGTTGGAGGAGCAGGTTTTTGTAGTTTGTGGTGTTTGTGTGTGAGTGAGTGTGTGTGCAGGCTGCTAGGGGCTGTGTGCTGAGAGCGAGGCTGAGCCCTGAGTTGGGGGCGGGGCTTACCTGATTAGGGGTCCTATATAAGGAGCCAGGCACTCAGGCAGCGGCACAGTCAGCTGCAGCGGCACAGGAGGCGGCGAACAGAGCGGCTAACAGGGGAGTTTCAGTGGGAGTGCTGTTGGAGGAGCAGGTTTTTGTGGTTTGTGGTGTTTGTGTGTGAGTGAGTGTGTGTGCAGGCTGCTAGGGGCTGTGTGCTGAGAGCGAGGCTGAGCCCTGAGTTGGGGGCGGGGCTTACCTGATTAGGGCTCCTTATATAAGGAGCCAGGCACTCAGGCAGCGGCACAGTCAGCTGCAGCGGCACAGGAGGCGGCGAACAGAGCGGCTAACAGGGGAGTTTTCAGTGGGAGTGCTGTTGGAGGAGCAGGTTTTTGTGGTTTGTGGTGTTTGTGTGTGAGTGAGTGTGTGTGCAGGCTGCTAGGGGCTGTGTGCTGAGAGCGAGGCTGAGCCCTGAGTTGGGGGCGGGGCTTACCTGATTAGGGGTCTATATAAGGAGCCAGGCACTCAGGCAGCGGCACAGTCAGCTGCAGCGGCACAGGAGGCGGCGAACAGAGCGGCTAACAGGGGAGTTTCAGTGGGAGTGCTGTTGGAGGAGCAGGTTTTTGTGGTTTGTGGTGTTTGTGTGTGAGTGAGTGTGTGTGCAGGCTGCTAGGGGCTGTGTGCTGAGAGCGAGGCTGAGCCCTGAGTTGGGGGCGGGGCTTACCTGATTAGGGGTCCTATATACGGAGCCAGGCACTCAGGCAGCGGCACAGTCAGCTGCAGCGGCACAGGAGGCGGCGAACAGAGCGGCTAACAGGGGAGTTTCAGTGGGAGTGCTGTTGGAGGAGCAGGTTTTTGTGGTTTGTGGTGTTTGTGTGTGAGTGAGTGTGTGTGCAGGCTGCTAGGGGCTGTGTGCTGAGAGCGAGGCTGAGCCCTGAGTTGGGGGCGGGGCTTACCTGATTAGGGGTCCTATATAAGGAGCCAGGCACTCAGGCAGCGGCACAGTCAGCTGCAGCGGCACAGGAGGCGGCGAACAGAGCGGCTAACAGGGGAGTTTCAGTGGGAGTGCTGTTGGAGGAGCAGGTTTTTGTGGTTTGTGGTGTTTGTGTGTGAGTGAGTGTGTGTGCAGGCTGCTAGGGGCTGTGTGCTGAGAGCGAGGCTGAGCCCTGAGTTGGGGGCGGGGCTTACCTGATTAGGGGTCCTATATAAGGAGCCAGGCACTCAGGCAGCGGCACAGTCAGCTGCAGCGGCACAGGAGGCGGCGAACAGAGCGGCTAACAGGGGAGTTTCAGTGGGAGTGCTGTTGGAGGAGCAGGTTTTTGTGGTTTGTGGTGTTTGTGTGTGAGTGAGTGTGTGTGCAGGCTGCTAGGGGCTGTGTGCTGAGAGCGAGGCTGAGCCCTGAGTTGGGGGCGGGGCTTACCTGATTAGGGGTCCTATATAAGGAGCCAGGCACTCAGGCAGCGGCACAGTCAGCTGCAGCGGCACAGGAGGCGGCGAACAGAGCGGCTACAGGGGAGTTTCAGTGGGAGTGCTGTTGGAGGAGCAGGTTTTTTGTGGTTTGTGGTGTTTGTGTGTGAGTGAGTGTGTGTGCAGGCTGCTAGGGGCTGTGTGCTGAGAGCGAGGCTGAGCCCTGAGTTGGGGGCGGGGCTTACCTGATTAGGGGTCCTATATAAGGAGCCAGGCACTCAGGCAGCGGCACAGTCAGCTGCAGCGGCACAGGAGGCGGCGAACAGAGCGGCTAACAGGGGAGTTTCAGTGGGAGTGCTGTTGGAGGAGCAGGTTTTTGTGGTTTGTGGTGTTTGTGTGTGAGTGAGTGTGTGTGCAGGCTGCTAGGGCTGTGTGCTGAGAGCGAGGCTGAGCCCTGAGTTGGGGGCGGGGCTTACCTGATTAGGGGTCCTATATAAGGAGCCAGGCACTCAGGCAGCGGCACAGTCAGCTGCAGCGGCACAGGAGGCGGCGAAACAGAGCGGCTAACAGGGGAGTTTCAGTGGGAGTGCTGTTGGAGGAGCAGGTTTTTGTGGTTTGTGGTGTTTGTGTGTGAGTGAGTGTGTGTGCAGGCTGCTAGGGGCTGTGTGCTGAGAGCGAGGCTGAGCCCTGAGTTGGGGGCGGGGCTTACCTGATTAGGGGTCCTATATAAGGAGCCCATGCACTCAGGCAGCGGCACAGTCAGCTGCAGCGGCACAGGAGGCGGCGAACAGAGCGGCTAACAGGGGAGTTTCAGTGGGAGTGCTGTTGGAGGAGCAGGTTTTTGTGGTTTGTGGTGTTTGTGTGTGAGTGAGTGTGTGTGCAGGCTGCTAGGGGCTGTGTGCTGAGAGCGAGGCTGAGCCCTGAGTTGGGGGCGGGGCTTACCTGATTAGGGGTTCCTATATAAGGAGCCAGGCACTCAGGCAGCGCACAGTCAGCTGCAGCGGCACAGGAGGCGGCGAACAGAGCGGCTAACAGGGGAGTTTCAGTGGGAGTGCTGTTGGAGGAGCAGGTTTTTGTGGTTTGTGGTGTTTTGTGTGTGAGTGAGTGTGTGTGCAGGCTGCTAGGGGCTGTGTGCTGAGAGCGAGGCTGAGCCCTGAGTTGGGGGCGGGGCTTACCTGATTAGGGGTCCTATATAAAGGAGCCAGGCACTCAGGCAGCGGCACAGTCAGCTGCAGCGGCACAGGAGGCGGCGAACAGAGCGGCTAACAGGGGAGTTTCAGTGGGAGTGCTGTGGAGGAGCAGGTTTTTGTGGTTTGTGGTGTTTGTGTGTGAGTGAGTGTGTGTGCAGGCTGCTAGGGGCTGTGTGCTGAGAGCGAGGCTGAGCCCTGAGTTGGGGGCGGGGCTTACCTGATTAGGGGTCCTATATAAGGAGCCAGGCACTCAGGCAGCGGCACAGTCAGCTGCAGCGGCACAGGAGGCGGCGAACAGAGCGGCTAACAGGGGAGTTTCAGTGGGAGTGCTGTTGGAGGAGCAGGTTTTTGTGGTTTGTGGTGTTTGTGTGTGTGTGAGTGTGTGTGCAGGCTGCTAGGGGCTGTGTGCTGAGAGCGAGGCTGAGCCCTGAGTTGGGGGCGGGGCTTACCTGATTAGGGGTCCTATATAAGGAGCCAGGCACTCAGGCAGCGGCACAGTCAGCTGCAGCGGCACAGGAGGCGGCGAACAGAGCGGCTAACAGGGGAGTTTCAGTGGGAGTGCTGTTGGAGGAGCAGGTTTTTGTGGTTTTGTGGTGTTTGTGTGTGAGTGAGTGTGTGTGCAGGCTGCTAGGGGCTGTGTGCTGAGAGCGAGGCTGAGCCCTGAGTTGGGGGCGGGGCTTACCTGATTAGGGGTCCTATATAAGGAGCCAGGCACTCAGGCAGCGGCACAGTCAGCTGCAGCGGCACAGGAGGCGGCGAACAGAGCGGCTAACAGGGGAGTTTCAGTGGGAGTGCTGTTGGAGGAGCAGGTTTTTGTGGTTTGTGGTGTTTGTGTGTGAGTGAGTGTGTGTGCAGGCTGCTAGGGGCTGTGTGCTGAGAGCGAGGCTGAGCCCTGAGTTGGGGGCGGGGCTTACCTGATTAGGGGTCCTATATAAGGAGCCAGGCACTCAGGCAGCGGCACAGTCAGCTGCAGCGGCACAGGAGGCGGCGAACAGAGCGGCTAACAGGGGAGTTTCAGTGGGAGTGCTGTTGGAGGAGCAGGTTTTTGTGGTTTGTGGTGTTTGTGTGTGAGTGAGTGTGTGTGCAGGCTGCTAGGGGCTGTGTGCTGAGAGCGAGGCTGAGCCCTGAGTTGGGGGCGGGGCTTACCTGATTAGGGGTCCTATATAAGGAGCCAGGCACTCAGGCAGCGGCACAGTCAGCTGCAGCGGCACAGGAGGCGGCGAACAGAGCGGCTAACAGGGGAGTTTCAGTGGGAGTGCTGTTGGAGGAGCAGGTTTTGTGGTTTGTGGTGTTTGTGTGTGATGTGAGTGTGTGTGCAGGCTGCTAGGGGCTGTGTGCTGAGAGCGAGGCTGAGCCCTGAGTTGGGGGCGGGGCTTACCTGATTAGGGGTCCTATATAAGGAGCCAGGCACTCAGGCAGAGGCACAGTCAGCTGCAGCGGCACAGGAGGCGGCGAACAGATCGGCTAACAGGGGAGTTTCAGTGGGAGTGCTGTTGGAGGAGCAGGTTTTTTGTGGTTTGTGGTGTTTGTGTGTGAGTGAGTGTGTGTGCAGGCTGCTAGGGGCTGTGTGCTGAGAGCGAGGCTGAGCCCTGAGTTGGGGGCGGGGCTTACCTGATTAGGGGTCCTATATAAGGAGCCAGGCACTCAGGCAGCGGGCACAGTCAGCTGCAGCGGCACAGGAGGCGGCGAACAGAGCGGCTAACAGGGGAGTTTCAGTGGGAGTGCTGTTGGAGGAGCAGGTTTTTGTGGTTTGTGGTGTTTGTGTGTGAGTGAGTGTGTGTGCAGGCTGCTAGGGGCTGTGTGCTGAGAGCGAAGGCTGAGCCCTGAGTTGGGGGCGGGGCTTACCTGATTAGGGGCCCTATATAAGGAGCCAGGCACTCAGGCAGCGGCACAGTCAGCTGCAGCGGCACAGGAGGCGGCGAACAGAGCGGCTAACAGGGGAGTTTCAGTGGGAGTGCTGTTGGAGGAGCAGGTTTTTGTGGTTTGTGGTGTTTGTGTGTGAGTGAGTGTGTGTGCAGGCTGCTAGGGCTGTGTGCTGAGAGCGAGGCTGAGCCCTGAGTTGGGGGCGGGGCTTACCTGATTAGGGGTCCTATATAAGGAGCCAGGCACTCAGGCAGCGGCACAGTCAGCTGCAGCGGCACAGGAGGCGGCGAACAGAGCGGCTAACAGGGGAGTTTCAGTGGGAGTGCTGTTGGAGGAGCAGGTTTTTGTGGTTTGTGGTGTTTGTGTGTGAGTGAGTGTGTGTGCAGGCTGCTAGGGGCTGTGTGCTGAGAGCGAGGCTGAGCCCTGAGTTGGGGGCGGGGCTTACCTGATTAGGGGTCCTATATAAGGAGCCAGGCACTCAGGCAGCGGCACAGTCAGCTGCAGCGGCACAGGAGGCGGCGAACAGAGCGGCTAACAGGGGAGTTTCAGTGGGAGTGCTGTTGGAGGAGCAGGTTTTTTGTGGTTTGTGGTGTTTGTGTGTGAGTGAGTGTGTGTGCAGGCTGCTAGGGGCTGTGTGCTGAGAGCGAGGCTGAGCCCTGAGTTGGGGGCGGGGCTTACCTGATTAGGGGTCCTATATAAGGAGCCAGGCACTCAGGCAGCGGCACAGTCAGCTGCAGCGGCACAGGAGGCGGCGAACAGAGCGGCTAACAGGGGAGTTTCAGTGGGAGTGCTGTTGGAGGAGCAGGTTTTTGTGGTTTGTGGTGTTTGTGTGTGAGTGAGTGTGTGTGCAGGCTGCTAGGGGCTGTGTGCTGAGAGCGAGGCTGAGCCCTGAGTTGGGGGCGGGGCTTACCTGATTAGGGGTCCTATATAAGGAGCCAGGCACTCAGGCAGCGGCACAGTCAGCTGCAGCGGCACAGGAGGCGGCGAACAGAGCGGCTAACAGGGGAGTTTCAGTGGGAGTGCTGTTGGAGGAGCAGGTTTTTGTGGTTTTGTGGTGTTTGTGTGTGAGTGAGTGTGTGTGCAGGCTGCTAGGGGCTGTGTGCTGAGAGCGAGGCTGAGCCCTGAGTTGGGGGCGGGGCTTACCTGATTAGGGGTCCTATATAAGGAGCCAGGCACTCAGGCAGCGGCACAGTCAGCTGCAGCGGCACAGGAGGCGGCGAACAGAGCGGCTAACAGGGGAGTTTCAGTGGGAGTGCTGTTGGAGGAGCAGGTTTTTGTGGTTTGTGGTGTTTGTGTGTGAGTGAGTGTGTGTGCAGGCTGCTAGGGGCTGTGTGCTGAGAGCGAGGCTGAGCCCTGAGTTTGGGGCGGGGCTTACCTGATTAGGGGTCCTATATAAGGAGCCAGGCACTCAGGCAGCGGCACAGTCAGCTGCAGCGGCACAGGAGGCGGCGAACAGAGCGGCTAACAGGGGAGTTTCAGTGGGAGTGCTGTTGGAGGAGCAGGTTTTTGTGGTTTGTGGTGTTTGTGTGTGAGTGAGTGTGTGTGCAGGCTGCTAGGGGCTGTGTGCTGAGAGCGAGGCTGAGCCCTGAGTTGGGGGCGGGGCTTACCTGATTAGGGGTCCTATATAAGGAGCCAGGCACTCAGGCAGCGGCACAGTCAGCTGCAGCGGCACAGGAGGCGGCGAACAGAGCGGCTAACAGGGGAGTTTCAGTGGGAGTGCTGTTGGAGGAGCAGGTTTTTGTGGTGTTTGTGTGTGAGTGAGTGTGTGTGCAGGCTGCTAGGGGCTGTGTGCTGAGAGCGAGGCTGAGCCCTGAGTTGGGGGCGGGGCTTACCTGATTAGGGGTCCTATATAAGGAGCCAGGCACTCAGGCAGCGGCACAGTCAGCTGCAGCGGCACAGGAGGCGGCGAACAGAGCGGCTAACAGGGGAGTTTCAGTGGGAGTGCTGTTGGAGGAGCAGGTTTTTGTGGTGTTTGTGTGTGAGTGAGTGTGTGTGCAGGCTGCTAGGGGCTGTGTGCTGAGAGCGAGGCTGAGCCCTGAGTTGGGGGCGGGGCTTACCTGATTAGGGGTCCTATATAAGGAGCCAGGCACTAAGGCAGCGGCACAGTCAGCTGCAGCGGCACAGGAGGCGGCGAACAGAGCGGCTAACAGGGGAGTTTCAGTGGGAGTGCTGTTGGAGGAGCAGGTTTTTGTGGTTTGTGGTGTTTGTGTGTGAGTGAGTGTGTGTGCAGGCTGCTAGGGGCTGTGTGCTGAGAGCGAGGCTGAGCCCTGAGTTGGGGGCGGGGCTTACCTGATTAGGGGTCCTATATAAGGAGCCAGGCACTCAGGCAGCGGCACAGTCAGCTGCAGCGGCACAGGAGGCGGCGAACAGAGCGGCTAACAGGGGAGTTTCAGTGGGAGTGCTGTTGGAGGAGCAGGTTTTTGTGGTTTGTGGTGTTTTGTGTGTGAGTGAGTGTGTGTGCAGGCTGCTAGGGGCTGTGTGCTGAGAGCGAGGCTGAGCCCTGAGTTGGGGGCGGGGCTTACCTGATTAGGGGTCCTATATAAGGAGCCAGGCACTCAGGCAGCGGCACAGTCAGCTGCAGCGGCACAGGAGGCGGCGAACAGAGCGGCTAACAGGGGAGTTTCAGTGGGAGTGCTGTTGGAGGAGCAGGTTTTTGTGGTTTGTGGTGTTTTTGTGTGTGAGTGAGTGTGTGTGCAGGCTGCTAGGGGCTGTGTGCTGAGAGCGAGGCTGAGCCCTGAGTTGGGGGCGGGGCTTACCTGATTAGGGGTCCTATATAAGGAGCCAGGCACTCAGGCAGCGGCACAGTCAGCTGCAGCGGCACAGGAGGCGGCGAACAGAGCGGCTAACAGGGGAGTTTCAGTGGGAGTGCTGTTGGAGGAGCAGGTTTTTGTGGTTTGTGTGTTTGTGTGTGAGTGAGTGTGTGTGCAGGCTGCTAGGGGCTGTGTGCTGAGAGCGAGGCTGAGCCCTGAGTTGGGGGCGGGGCTTACCTGATTAGGGGTCCTATATAAGGAGCCAGGCACTCAGGCAGCGGCACAGTCAGCTGCAGCGGCACAGGAGGCGGCGAACAGAGCGGCTAACAGGGGAGTTTCAGTGGGAGTGCTGTTGGAGGAGCAGGTTTTTGTGGTTTGTGGTGTTTGTGTGTGAGTGAGTGTGTGTGCAGGCTGCTAGGGGCTGTGTGCTGAGAGCGAGGCTGAGCCCTGAGTTGGGGGCGGGGCTTACCTGATTAGGGGTCCTATATAAGGAGCCAGGCACTCAGGCAGCGGCACAGTCAGCTGCAGCGGCACAGGAGGCGGCGAACAGAGCGGCTAACAGGGGAGTTTCAGTGGGAGTGCTGTTGGAGGAGCAGGTTTTTGTGGTTTGTGGTGTTTTGTGTGTGAGTGAGTGTGTGTGCAGGCTGCTAGGGGCTGTGTGCTGAGAGCGAGGCTGAGCCCTGAGTTGGGGGCGGGGCTTACCTGATTAGGGGTCCTATATAAGGAGCCAGGCACTCAGGCAGCGGCACAGTCAGCTGCAGCGGCACAGGAGGCGGCGAACAGAGCGGCTAACAGGGGAGTTTCAGTGGGAGTGCTGTTGGAGGAGCAGGTTTTTGTGTTTTGTGGTGTTTGTGTGTGAGTGAGTGTGTGTGCAGGCTGCTAGGGGCTGTGTGCTGAGAGCGAGGCTGAGCCCTGAGTTGGGGGCGGGGCTTACCTGATTAGGGGTCCTATATAAGGAGCCAGGCACTCAGGCAGCGGCACAGTCAGCTGCAGCGGCACAGGAGGCGGCGAACAGAGCGGCTAACAGGGGAGTTTCAGTGGGAGTGCTGTTGGAGGAGCAGGTTTTTGTGGTGTGTGGTGTTTGTGTGTGAGTGAGTGTGTGTGCAGGCTGCTAGGGGCTGTGTGCTGAGAGCGAGGCTGAGCCCTGAGTTGGGGGCGGGGCTTACCTGATTAGGGGTCCTATATAAGGAGCCAGGCACTCAGGCAGCGGCACAGTCAGCTGCAGCGGCACAGGAGGCGGCGAACAGAGCGGCTAACAGGGGAGTTTCAGTGGGAGTGCTGTTGGAGGAGCAGGTTTTTGTGGTTTTGTGTGTTTGTGTGTGAGTGAGTGTGTGTGCAGGCTGCTAGGGGCTGTGTGCTGAGAGCGAGGCTGAGCCCTGAGTTGGGGGCGGGGCTTACCTGATTAGGGGTCCTATATAAGGAGCCAGGCACTCAGGCAGCGGCACAGTCAGCTGCAGCGGCACAGGAGGCGGCGAACAGAGCGGCTAACAGGGGAGTTTCAGTGGGAGTGCTGTTGGAGGAGCAGGTTTTTTGTGGTTTGTGTGTTTGTGTGTGAGTGAGTGTGTGTGCAGGCTGCTAGGGGCTGTGTGCTGAGAGCGAGGCTGAGCCCTGAGTTGGGGGCGGGGCTTACCTGATTAGGGGTCCTATATAAGGAGCCAGGCACTCAGGCAGCGGCACAGTCAGCTGCAGCGGCACAGGAGGCGGCGAACAGAGCGGCTAACAGGGGAGTTTCAGTGGGAGTGCTGTTGGAGGAGCAGGTTTTTGTGGTTTGTGTTGTTTGTGTGTGAGTGAGTGTGTGTGCAGGCTGCTAGGGGCTGTGTGCTGAGAGCGAGGCTGAGCCCTGAGTTGGGGGCGGGGCTTACCTGATTAGGGGTCCTATATAAGGAGCCAGGCACTCAGGCAGCGGCACAGTCAGCTGCAGCGGCACAGGAGGCGGCGAACAGAGCGGCTAACAGGGGAGTTTCAGTGGGAGTGCTGTTGGAGGAGCAGGTTTTTTGTGGTTTTGTGGTGTTTGTGTGTGAGTGAGTGTGTGTGCAGGCTGCTAGGGGCTGTGTGCTGAGAGCGAGGCTGAGCCCTGAGTTGGGGGCGGGGCTTACCTGATTAGGGGTCCTATATAAGGAGCCAGGCACTCAGGCAGCGGCACAGTCAGCTGCAGCGGCACAGGAGGCGGCGAACAGAGCGGCTAACAGGGGAGTTTCAGTGGGAGTGCTGTTGGAGGAGCAGGTTTTTGTGGTTTTGTGGTGTTTGTGTGTGAGTGAGTGTGTGTGCAGGCTGCTAGGGGCTGTGTGCTGAGAGCGAGGCTGAGCCCTGAGTTGGGGGCGGGGCTTACCTGATTAGGGGTCCTATATAAGGAGCCAGGCACTCAGGCAGCGGCACAGTCAGCTGCAGCGGCACAGGAGGCGGCGAACAGAGCGGCTAACAGGGAGTTTCAGTGGGAGTGCTGTTGGAGGAGCAGGTTTTTGTGGTTTGTGGTGTTTGTGTGTGAGTGAGTGTGTGTGCAGGCTGCTAGGGGCTGTGTGCTGAGAGCGAGGCTGAGCCCTGAGTTGGGGGCGGGGCTTACCTGATTAGGGGTCCTATATAAGGAGCCAGGCACTCAGGCAGCGGCACAGTCAGCTGCAGCGGCACAGGAGGCGGCGAACAGAGCGGCTAACAGGGGAGTTTCAGTGGGAGTGCTGTTGGAGGAGCAGGTTTTTGTGGTTTGTGGTGTTTTGTGTGTGAGTGAGTGTGTGTGCAGGCTGCTAGGGGCTGTGTGCTGAGAGCGAGGCTGAGCCCTGAGTTGGGGGCGGGGCTTACCTGATTAGGGGTCCTATATAAGGAGCCAGGCACTCAGGCAGCGGCACAGTCAGCTGCAGCGGCACAGGAGGCGGCGAACAGAGCGGCTAACAGGGGAGTTTCAGTGGGAGTGCTGTTGGAGGAGCAGGTTTTTGTGGTTTGTGGTGTTTGTGTGTGAGTGAGTGTGTGTGCAGGCTGCTAGGGGCTGTGTGCTGAGAGCGAGGCTGAGCCCTGAGTTGGGGGCGGGGCTTACCTGATTAGGGGTCCTATATAAGGAGCCAGGCACTCAGGCAGCGGCACAGTCAGCTGCAGCGGCACAGGAGGCGGCGAACAGAGCGGCTAACAGGGGAGTTTCAGTGGGAGTGCTGTTGGAGGAGCAGGTTTTTGTGGTTTGTGGTGTTTGTGTGTGAGTGAGTGTGTGTGCAGGCTGCTAGGGGCTGTGTGCTGAGAGCGAGGCTGAGCCCTGAGTTGGGGGCGGGGCTTACCTGATTAGGGGTCCTATATAAGGAGCCAGGCACTCAGGCAGCGGCACAGTCAGCTGCAGCGGCACAGGAGGCGGCGAACAGAGCGGCTAACAGGGGAGTTTCAGTGGGAGTGCTGTTGGAGGAGCAGGTTTTTGTGGTTTGTGGTGTTTGTGTGTGAGTGAGTGTGTGTGCAGGCTGCTAGGGGCTGTGTGCTGAGAGCGAGGCTGAGCCCTGAGTTGGGGCGGGGCTTACCTGATTAGGGGTCCTATATAAGGAGCCAGGCACTCAGGCAGCGGCACAGTCAGCTGCAGCGGCACAGGAGGCGGCGAACAGAGCGGCTAACAGGGGAGTTTCAGTGGGAGTGCTGTTGGAGGAGCAGGTTTTTGTGGGTTTGTGGTGTTTGTGTGTGAGTGAGTGTGTGTGCAGGCTGCTAGGGGCTGTGTGCTGAGAGCGAGGCTGAGCCCTGAGTTGGGGGCGGGGCTTACCTGATTAGGGGTCCTATATAAGGAGCCAGGCACTCAGGCAGCGGCACAGTCAGCTGCAGCGGCACAGGAGGCGGCGAACAGAGCGGCTAACAGGGGTTTTCAGTGGGAGTGCTGTTGGAGGAGCAGGTTTTTGTTGTTTGTGGTGTTTGTGTGTGAGTGAGTGTGTGTGCAGGCTGCTAGGGGCTGTGTGCTGAGAGCGAGGCTGAGCCCTGAGTTGGGGGCGGGGCTTACCTGATTAGGGGTCCTATATAAGGAGCCAGGCACTCAGGCAGCGGCACAGTCAGCTGCAGCGGCACAGGAGGCGGCGAACAGAGCGGCTAACAGGGGAGTTTCAGTGGGAGTGCTGTTGGAGGAGCAGGTTTTTGTGGTTTGTGGTGTTTGTGTGTGAGTGAGTGTGTGTGCAGGCTGCTAGGGGCTGTGTGCTGAGAGCGAGGCTGAGCCCTGAGTTGGGGGCGGGGCTTACCTGATTAGGGGTCCTATATAAGGAGCCAGGCACTCAGGCAGCGGCACAGTCAGCTGCAGCGGCACAGGAGGCGGCGAACAGAGCGGCTAACAGGGGAGTTTCAGTGGGAGTGCTGTTGGAGGAGCAGGTTTTTGTGGTTTGTGGTGTTTGTGTGTGAGTGAGTGTGTGTGCAGGCTGCTAGGGGCTGTGTGCTGAGAGCGAGGCTGAGCCCTGAGTTGGGGGCGGGGCTTACCTGATTAGGGGTCCTATATAAGGAGCCAGGCACTCAGGCAGCGGCACAGTCAGCTGCAGCGGCACAGGAGGCGGCGAACAGAGCGGCTAACAGGGGAGTTTCAGTGGGAGTGCTGTTGGAGGAGCAGGTTTTTGTGGTTTGTGGTGTTTGTGGTGTGAGTGAGTGTGTGTGCAGGCTGCTAGGGGCTGTGTGCTGAGAGCGAGGCTGAGCCCTGAGTTGGGGGCGGGGCTTACCTGATTAGGGGTCCTATATAAGGAGCCAGGCACTCAGGCAGCGGCACAGTCAGCTGCAGCGGCACAGGAGGCGGCGAACAGAGCGGCTAACAGGGGAGTTTCAGTGGGAGTGCTGTTGAGGAGCAGGTTTTTGTGGTTTGTGGTGTTTGTGTGTGAGTGAGTGTGTGTGCAGGCTGCTAGGGGCTGTGTGCTGAGAGCGAGGCTGAGCCCTGAGTTGGGGGCGGGGCTTACCTGATTAGGGGTCCTATATAAGGAGCCAGGCACTCAGGCAGCGGCACAGTCAGCTGCAGCGGCACAGGAGGCGGCGAACAGAGCGGCTAACAGGGGAGTTTCAGTGGGAGTGCTGTTGGAGGAGCAGGTTTTTGTGGTTTGTGGTGTTTGTGTGTGAGTGAGTGTGTGTGCAGGCTGCTAGGGGCTGTGTGCTGAGAGCGAGGCTGAGCCCTGAGTTGGGGGCGGGCTTACCTGATTAGGGGTCCTATATAAGGAGCCAGGCACTCAGGCAGCGGCACAGTCAGCTGCAGCGGCACAGGAGGCGGCGAACAGAGCGGCTAACAGGGGAGTTTCAGTGGGAGTGCTGTTGGAGGAGCAGGTTTTTGTGGTTTGTGGTGTTTGTGTGAGTGAGTGTGTGTGCAGGCTGCTAGGGGCTGTGTGCTGAGAGCGAGGCTGAGCCCTGAGTTGGGGGCGGGGCTTACCTGATTAGGGGTCCTATATAAGGAGCCAGGCACTCAGGCAGCGGCACAGTCAGCTGCAGCGGCACAGGAGGCGGCGAACAGAGCGGCTAACAGGGGAGTTTCAGTGGGAGTGCTGTTGGAGGAGCAGGTTTTTGTGGTTTGTGGTGTTTGTGTGTGAGTGAGTGTGTGTGCAGGCTGCTAGGGCTGTGTGCTGAGAGCGAGGCTGAGCCCTGAGTTGGGGGCGGGGCTTACCTGATTAGGGGTCCTATATAAGGAGCCAGGCACTCAGGCAGCGGCACAGTCAGCTGCAGCGGCACAGGAGGCGGCGAACAGAGCGGCTAACAGGGGAGTTTCAGTGGGAGTGCTGTTGGAGGAGCAGGTTTTTTGGTGTTGTGGTGTTTGTGTGTGAGTGAGTGTGTGTGCAGGCTGCTAGGGGCTGTGTGCTGAGAGCGAGGCTGAGCCCTGTTGGGGGCGGGGCTTACCTGATTAGGGGTCCTATATAGGAGCCAGGCACTCAGGCAGCGGCACAGTCAGCTGCAGCGGCACAGGAGGCGGCGAACAGAGCGGCTAACAGGGGAGTTTCAGTGGGAGTGCTGTTTGAGGAGCAGGTTTTTGTGGTTTGTGGTGTGTGTGTGTGAGTGAGTGTGTGTGCAGGCTGCTAGGGGCTGTGTGCTGAGAGCGAGGCTGAGCCCTGAGTTGGGGGCGGGGCTTACCTGATTAGGGGTCCTATATAAGGAGCCAGGCACTCAGGCAGCGGCACAGTCAGCTGCAGCGGCACAGGAGGCGGCGAACAGAGCGGCTAACAGGGGAGTTTCAGTGGGAGTGCTGTTGGAGGAGCAGGTTTTTGTGGTTTGTGGTGGTTGTGTGTGAGTGAGTGTGTGTGCAGGCTGCTAGGGGCTGTGTGCTGAGAGCGAGGCTGAGCCCTGAGTTGGGGGCGGGGCTTACCTGATTAGGGGTCCTATATAAGGAGCCAGGCACTCAGGCAGCGGCACAGTCAGCTGCAGCGGCACAGGAGGCGGCGAACAGAGCGGCTAACAGGGGAGTTTCAGTGGGAGTGCTGTTGGAGGAGCAGGTTTTTGTGGTTTGTGGTGTTTTGTGTGTGTGTGAGTGTGTGTGCAGGCTGCTAGGGGCTGTGTGCTGAGAGCGAGGCTGAGCCCTGAGTTGGGGGCGGGGCTTACCTGATTAGGGGTCCTATATAAGGAGCCAGGCACTCAGGCAGCGGCACAGTCAGCTGCAGCGGCACAGGAGGCGGCGAACAGAGCGGCTAACAGGGGAGTTTCAGTGGGAGTGCTGTTGGAGGAGCAGGTTTTTGTGGTTTGTGGTGTTTGTGTGTGGTGAGTGTGTGTGCAGGCTGCTAGGGGCTGTGTGCTGAGAGCGAGGCTGAGCCCTGAGTTGGGGGCGGGGCTTACCTGATTAGGGGTCCTATATAAGGAGCCAGCACTCAGGCAGCGGCA